>NC_056726.1:1926554587-1926759587 GCF_019279795.1 Protopterus annectens
ACACATGGCAAGAAGTGCTGCAATCAAGACCCTTAGCATTTGTCTGATGTTGCAGTCAGTACATGCCTGTGCCTCCATGATGGACCATAATATACTTCAGGTGACACCTGCTATGGCACTTGTGACAGGGGCTTGATGGGTAGCAGTCCAACGTCATGCACCCCTGTCCAGCTGCCTGTGTGTGACCTCGCCTGCTCTCTGGCTATGGATGGTGTCTACACTGATACTTCTCATAATCAACACACTAGCCTGTTCCATGCCACCACTCTTGAACTGTCCATTATCTGTGGCTGCTGTGGATTGGGTATACGCGGGGATACTGACTGTGTGTGAGGACATGGTGGGTGAAAGTGGGATACCAAACTATATCACAGATTCAGGCCCAAACAACCCCACATGTGCCTCACTATGACCACCATCATCATGTGAGTCCGCTATATGTTTGCTGAAACACACACACACACACACACACACACACACACACACACATACTCCTGGTAAAGGCTGATACAGCTTTGACACCTATGGGCCCTTCAGGCCAGACCTTACAGTTGTTCTGCCTGCCAAAATCCATCTCTTTCACAGCTACTGTAAGGCCCACAACAAAGGTTGACAAATCCTACTGTGTGATGGGCCTATTAGCAGAAGGGCAACTGTGACCAAACCAAAACTTTTGGAGTGAGCAGTACAGTATCACCAAATGCATATATGAGTACTGTAAGAGCTGACTTACTGCTATATAGACCACACACAATGACAAGGTGTGCATTGTATCCCAAACAGTGTGCCAAGTGCTGGTGTATACTAGTTTGTTGTATGGAGTGTGGCAGGCACTGTCAGACAGTTGTGGGTTTAGCACTGATATGTGGTATTGAACATGTGTATCCCCTGATAGACAGACAGATGCTATATATGGCAGTTAAGTGATATCAGTACATTAGAAAATTAAGTGTGCCACATGACTTGCTCACATATTTTTCTTTTCCTTCCAGGGCGATGGTGCATCAGCGTAACCCACCTTATACAACAGCAGAGGAACAGGAGATCCACCAGAGCCTGGTGCAGAACTTCTCTGTGCTGTTTTCCAGGACCAGCCAGAATCAGCATGAGAGGGCTGCACTGTGGCAAGATCTTGTCTGTAGGATAAATGACATAGGCATGCATGACCGGACATATGAGCAGGTACGCCATCACTGCGATGATTTAATTAGACATGTCCGGCAGTGTGCGTCTGATATCCACAGACAACAGCTTGCCACAGGTGGTGGGGTACCTATCCACCCCCCCTCACCAGTGTGGAGGAGCTGCTGCTAAGTGTCGTGGCTCCAGGCCAACAACAACAACATCCACAAACATGTGTCATCATGGAGGCTGGAGCCACCCAGCATGTTGAGTGTGCAGGTAACATGCCATATCTGTAGTTGACTGTTCTCTGTACTGGTAGTTTATGTGTGTGTGAGATGTTTACTGTGTGTGTAGCTGTTAACCTGCCTATTCTTGTGCAAGATTGATATTCTGTGTATAATCTGTACACCTGTGAAAGCCAACGGTTGTACTACTGTACTTTATCATACTCACAGTATCAATGGCACAGTTGTGGCCACTGGCAATCACTGTCATATTTTTGCAGGTCCCTCTGGAGTGGCAGCAAGGCAGCCAATCCATGCTGGTGAGTGTGTAATAACAATACTATTGCTAATGACATGTGCATGTCATATGGAGGTGTAGTCTGTGCACATGTAACACACCTATGCATAATGCATGCTGTGCATGTTTGCTGTGAGACTATGCATATCCCATTATTCTCAGTAGCTGCCTCACTCACATGCAATACACAGAGCATCACACACACATATGGCAACACAGTACCGGACATTGGATAGGCATACCTGATACACATGTACACAACACACACATGTTTGGCATAGACACTACACCATAGCCTGCTACACATGTCCAATTATGACACCTGCTGTATGCCCACCCTTCAGTATCCCACTTATCATCTACGCAGCACACATAATATACCTGAGGGGTAGAGTCCTATCATGTCTTTGTGCAACAGTCTTGATCAAATAATACATTCATGTTAGGCAATGCTCACTATTGGCCACCTTACACACCCATGTAACAAGTGGCTGTGTAATTGTGGATGTAGTCATGTTACTGCACTTCAGGTACAGCATGCTAGCTGCCTGTGTGGTGCACATTATTATTGTTGACTGACCACAAGATGCCTGTTGATCATGGCTCATGCTACTACACCACATCCAGTTCCACTGACCACAAAAGTACACATAGCAGTTATTGTGTTGCACCGTCATGTGTTGTGTGCGTTTGTGTGTGTGTGTATGTGTGCGTGTGCATGTGCGTGTGTGTGTGCGTGTGTGTGTGTGTGTGTGTGTGTGTATGTGTGTGTGTGTGTGTGTGTGTGTGTGTGTGTGTGTGTGTGTGTGTGTGTGTGTGCAAATACATGCACCCACAGCTTGTAACACTTGCACAACATTGTTCTGTCCTTGTACACATTGTGTCCCAGGGTGGAGACAATCACTGAACAACTACACACAAGCATCAAGTACATGTATACTATAATTAACAAGGGCTGTCTACACTTGCACTACATGTTCCTGTGCAACACATAATCTGCATTCTGACACGTGTGCGGTGATGTTTTTCCTTGTGATACTGTCACCCACCCTCAAACAGTATTGTGTATGTGTTGGATTGCAGGTGTGTGTGTGTTTGTATCTGCTGGACTGAGGAGTGTGCATGTGCACCTGTGTGCCTGTGTGCCTGTCTACCTGTGTGCCTGTGTGCATGTGTGCTAACATCATGTACACATTTGTAAACCGTGTTTCCTGTCTTCCACTCACAGGTTCTGATGTTGCTCTGGTGGAGTGCAGCAGGGAACCTGAAGCCACTGCTGGGGATAGTGATAATGATGATACATGTGTAATGGCACAGGGAGGTGTGACAGGGTCTGTCATTGGTCAGCCAATTGACACTACACAACAGTCAACCCCATCAATGCGCACAGTCATCCTGCCGATACATCCAGTGTCACCAATGTCCTTAGCTGAGGGACAGCATACAGTGGGCATTGACCAGGGTAGTGTGGTATTATTGGCACATGCATCCCCCTCACAGCAGCCATGTCCAGATTCCTGACATGGTACCACATAGGCAGATGTCCAGGGGTTCTCATGGGAACATCCGTGGTCGTACTGCCCCTGTCAGACATGCCCACAGAGGTCTTTCAACCTCAGCTATGTTCTGGGCTGTAATGCAGGCACAGGCACGTATGGAATGGTACACCAGACAGGGTCTGAGGGAGCATAGAGCACATTGCACCGCTATGAATGACACTATGCATGACATTGCGGCTGCCATCCGTAATATCAGCAAGGTCATTGATAGATGTTGGGGGGACACATTAGATCTCTTCCACACCTACATGTCCATGAGCCAGGAGAGTGCAGGACGGTTGAGGCATCGACGTGGACATATGCCAGCAACATCGTCAGCTGGCAGTCGTCATGGATGACAACAAACCCGCAGCTGCTCCCATAGTGTCAGTACAAGCCCCAGCAATGCTGGGTCTGTGCTGTCATTAGACCGTCCTAGAAGACCACGTGCAAGTGGTTCTGGACAGTCCCAGAAGGGACATGTGTCCAGTCAACAACCCACTGCCTCTGATGACAGTACCCAGTCTGGCTTAGTACCTCATACTGTCCGTAGCACCCCTGTCAGGCACAGGTACCATGTCCGTGGCCAGAGACAGTGATCTGTATGACCTGGCAGGTACAGTCTGTGGCTGTCTACAAACACCCGTATATGGCAGTCATGTGGTGGAACTGTGTGCACGCATCCACACACACATAATGCTATCACCTAGGGCTAACACATACACACACACATCGCATCAACATTGCCCCATGTTGTACTGTTGTCCCTCACTAACACACACACACACACACACACACACACACACACACACACACACACACACACACACACATACATGTCGATTGGATGTGTCAATGGCAGACTCTGGCAAACCAAGTAAACACCCTGTGCATATGATGAAACTGTGCCACCTCCTGCCTTCTGTAACACTGATGCAGGAACAGGATAGCATGGTGCTGATGCACAGGGTGACTACATAGCACTGTAGTAATATTATCATGTTGTTAACAGTACAGTGTAATGATATCATTGTGGGTATATCCGAGCATGCATGATGCATTAACACTATGATTGTCATTGTAGTTTTGTATACACCAGTGTTAATTCCCAAAGTGTACTGTCTGCACATGTGCCACATGGCTGTTGTGTGTACTTGTGCCTGCATGTGTTGGGGAGTGGACAGTACATGTGTGCTGTTTGCAGCACAGAGTTGCAGGTGTACATTTGTGAACAAGGTGGAGTTGCATTCTCTGCATGTAGATGCTTAGTGCACACATGGGAAGGGTGGCATGCACCATGTGACACAGTATTCATACATTGTAGTTCTTATTGGTGGGCACTTTGCGTTGTACTGCACATATGTTTCACCTGGGGTCACATGTATGTATGACATGGTTTGACAGTATGCTGTGGGTGATATGGTTTCCAAATGTCAATGGTCTGCATTCTGGTGGTATACACAACCTACATAGCCTGACATTCAGTGGTCATTACATGGTGTCTCCTCAACTGATACACAGATGTAGGAAACCCGGTGTCAGTGATATCCCTGCAGTACTACACTATACCAGTAACCATTCTTACTGAGCCCCACACATCCCTGGGAACAATACTCTTTGGCATATAGCAGTCTCTCGTACATGCCAACACACTATGGATATGTCCATCCATGACTTCAAATGCATACAGTGGCCTACAATGCATTTTACACATGACACACCTAACCACCACAAGGGTATCATACAGACAGATACCTGTTGTCCAAGCCATGCTGTATTGCTGTAACTCAACTATAGCATTGTCATCATCATGTACTTAACATAGTATTCCAACAGTACCATGTAGGTGGTAGCACCCATCATGTAGAACGGGTAATGGTGTCTACATGTGGACAAGTGTTATCTTGTCTATCCTGTGATATTCCCATTTCCAAAGCTATTCTGCAGTCCCTCTGTGTATCACCTAAGCAAGAAGGTGTCTGTATGCATATCGGCAACAGTTGCCATACACCTACACTGGATGCCCATCACTCACAGACTTTGCTGTGTTTTAACATGTCTGACATATACTCCAGACATGAACCCTCACCCACATTAATCTATCAAAGCTTTCATGGGTGTGTGTCACATAGTTGGCCTAGGACACAGATCACAGCAGTAGCCTGCATTGTTACCAACATACATGTATGGCCTAAGGTCTGGGAAGCTGCGGCACATGCTGGCAAAGGTAACAACTGTATTCATATGAGGCAGGCTTCACACATAGGAACTATTAGAGGTCACAGGTACATATCTGTATGTGGCACACACATACCTGATGCGTGCATTGAAATTACTGTTATGATAATATGTCATATAATAATAAAAGCAAAACACTCAACACATTGACAAACACACACATGGCATTTGTAGGATTCAAACCCCTACCTACCTATGTTATGATACTTGAGAGAGACACACTAGCACAGCGAGGTATTTGCATTACTGGATGATTTCCCTTCTCCTGCTGTATTTATAGGGTGCTGACATCATCAGTCTTTCCAAAGAGGAATGTACATCTTTTTGTGTGTTATCCCAGTCTTCAAAAGGCCATTCCTTTCAAAGAAAATTGCAACACACACACACACACACACACACACACACACACACACACACACACACACACACACACACACACACACCATTTGCAGGATTCAAACCCCTACCTAACTATGTTATGATACTTGAGAGAGACGCATTAGCACAGCATGCTATTCAAATTACTGGGTGATTTCCCTTCTCCTGCTGTATTTATAGGGTGCTGACATCATCAGTCTTTCCAAAGAGGAATGTGCATCTTTTAGTGTGTTATCCCAGTCTTCAAAAAGGCCATTCCTCTCAAACAGAATTGCATACATACACACCCCGCTGCTCTCCCCTCACACACAGCGTTTGCAGGATTCAAACCCCGACTTCACTACATTATGATACTCAAGAGCGATGCATTAGCGCAGTGCACTATTTGCATTGCTGGATGATTTCCCTTCTCCTGCTGTATTTATAGGGTGCTGACATCGTCAGTCTTTCCAAAGAGGAATGTACATCTTTTACTATCCCTCAGTATGAGGGATAACAATATCTGTGCATTAATAGATGCCTAGTTCAGGGTCACATATGCACACTGGCACTGCCAGGTTGTGTTTTATACCATGCTTCATGACCACAGGACTTGTAACACACAACACAACTAGGGGGTGTATCCATATACATCACAGATACACACACCTCTGGGTTGGTACCACTGCACTAAGCATGACAGGTCATACATATGCAACTACCATTGTGCAAAACTGCCTTTTGGTTTGGTGTGTAGTTCAGACCACCCCACCCCCCCATACCCAGGAACCGCACTCGGCTTTTCTGGGAACAGTGTAGGATATGAAGGTCTTCACATGCACCATTCTAGTGGTTGACTTCAGGTACACGAATATTGACTGGGGATACTACTCAGGCCTCAACAACATCACCCTACAGCCACTACAATTTGTGAATCCATGTGCTATGGCACAACCAGTCACCACAGCCACAAGGGGGAATACATATTGGACCTGATCATCACCAACATGGGGACTCTATGTTCCACACCAGAGTTAGAACCCTCATTGTTAAGATCAGACCATAAACAACTTTCCCTGGACATCCATATCCCGTCCCCACCCCCAGCCAAGGAAATCAATGTAAAGAATTTCTCAAAAGCAGACTTTGCACTTGTGAAGACTGGGGTGGAATACTTCAAAGGCCCCGTGCTGGAGGATAATACAGCCCAATCTGCAGAATCCTTTATAAATGCATTCTATGAGCACCTGCAGGTATGGATTGTTCATGCTATCCCAAATAAAACCAAGACTCCTCCAAAACAGGAGACCTGTCTGGTTGACCCCGGCCATATATAAGCTGTACAACAGCAGGAGAAAGCTATTACATAACAGAGCAATATCCCACAGAGGGAGGACATCTCTGAACAGTATTGGCAAGACACTTCAATCCCTCATATAACCATCACTTGCAAGTTTTGACAGTGAACTTGACCAGACACTACAGATAATCACAAGGCCTTCTTTAGTTATGTCAGGAATATGTGTGGAAACCCCCAGATATGCTCTGAATTGTTGCATAACAGCACAAAATATGCCAAGCCTATAGACATAGCCAACACCCTGGCAGACAGAGTCTGCACAAACATCCTCCCCCTTACCCCCCAAAGGTACAGATGCCCATCCCAAATGAATGTAACCTCCCTGACATCACAGATGCACAGGTGAAAGGTGCCCTCTCCACAGCAAATAACACAGCATATGTATGGGACCGGATGGTGTCCCAGGCTGTGTCCTACACGAGCTCTGAGTAGAACTGAACACTCACATTAAGTCACTGTTCCAACTTAGCCTTACTACAGGATATGTACCCTAAGAATGGCATACAGATACTGTGGTCCCACTCCACAAAGGTGGTGCCACAACGGACCACAGTAACTATCACCCCATAAGCCTGACTAGTGTGGTAGAAAAAGCTATGGAGCGTATTATCATGGAAGTCATAATCAAAAACATTGTGAGCCTCCAGACAGTGGATCATACACAATTTGGCTTTGTTAAGGGAAGATCTTGCCTCTTATACATAGTTCATATCTTTGAAATGGTTACTGAAGCCATGGATGAGGGCAAGGTAGTTCACACAGTCTACCTGTACCTTGCAGAAGCCTGCAACACAATACCACACTCAGGCATCATACATATGCTTACCAGCTTAAATATCAACCCCTATGTCACTAGATGTGTTGCTATCTACCTCAGGGATGGAACCCACATGGTCAGAATTGCAGGTGCCATGTCCAGTTCCAGACCAGTTACAACTGGTGTCCCACTGGCCTCAGTTCTGGGACCTGTCTTGTTCGGCATGTACTTCTCTGGGGTTCAGACTAACACGGGGGGATTATGTCTAACAAACTTCACAGATGACTGCTAACTGGTTGCCATAAGCGACACTGCAGCTGACACATGCTTCCTCCATAAGGGTCTCACAGAGACGGATGCTTGTTGCCATAGCCATGGCCGTGGGCTACATGCTAAGACATGCATAGTCATCCCCTTTGGGGAAAACAAGGTGCACACAAATTACCACATAAGTGGTAATCCATTAAGTACAGAAGACGCATTTACAGATTTGGGGACCAACATAGATCGTAACCTCACCTTTGCTAATCACATTGACAGAGTCATTGCAAAGACCTTTATATAGCCCTCCTTATCACATGGGGGTTTGCATGTAGATCATGGGAGGTCATTGTGGCCCTCTACTAGTCAGTCATCAGGCCCATGTTTGAGTACAATGCTCCTTTTGGGGTGTACCTTACCCAACACCTGCAGCAACTACAGAGACCACAACAGTACCTCCCCAAAAGGATCATGGGCTACACACAAATGTCCTATGCAGCTCAACTAAAGGATCTCCAGCTCTACTCAATTGCTTAATGCCTACTCAGAGGCAATCTATGTCTGCCGTACACAGCCATGTCAAACCCAGAAGTAATGGACATACTCCACCTCATTACATCCAAGACCCTTAGAGCTACACACTCCAGGGACTTAAACCTCACCACAAAAATAAATAGGACATGCTGCAGGGACAGATTCATTACCCAGAGGCTCCCCTCTCTCTGGAATTGAATCCCAATTAAAGTTAGACATAGCCCCTCGCCAACCCTCTTCCAGCAAAATCCAGCCGCATGGATGGGACATTGCAAATTCACCCCTGGGATCTCCATCGTGTCCCTGTTTGACAGAGGCACAGCAAACTAGCCTTAAAAGGTGCCTTCTGTGACCTACTTTACAGAGGCACAGTAGGCTACTCTACTGGGGAGGCGGACACCAAATACACTCTGGCTAGGCTTATGAATTCCCTAGGGCAGACAGCCTAATATCGACCTCTGTACCTATGCTGATGTTCGGGATGCACAATATTTGTTGCTGATATTGTTTGCAGGTCTTCATTGTCATAGCTTTCCCAGTTTCTATGAACAACTTGTGTATCTGCGGAACATGTTTCATCATGACAGGGTTCCAGTATATTAATATATGTGTCTGTTGTCACTTAACTGTGTGCACAGGGCGGATTGCTGGATCGTGGGAGGTTCCTGGCTTAACACATACAACTGCCAGATATGTGTGGCTGACTGCTATACTCAGACATGGCCTGAGTGTGTGAGCATGCCCAGTTCAGGCTTTCCATGGTTTGTTGCCTGACATATGTCTCATTTATCCAAGTGTGTGAGCATGCCCAGTGTGACCTTTCCATATGTTGTGATCTGAAGTCCACTACATTTGTGGTTGTGTGTGAACATGACCAATATTAACATTTATACTGTGTGTATTGGAAGTCATGTTGTTTTCTTACTGCCAGACCCCTTTGTGTCATAACTCAACAGGGATTATGCTGTGCCTGCAGGGTTTCCATGGGATAGTTTGCAAAGACTTGTCAACATTCTTTCATACTGACTGAACACTGCAATACTGTCATGATGTAGTGGTTCAATACTTTCACTACGGTGCACAGTATCTGGGGTTTGAGTCCCATCACTGCTTTAAATACTCATACTGAGCAGACCAGACTGGTTAAGGGCCAGTTGGACAAATATGAGCATGTTGCATTTTGTTCAGCTATGGCCTACTTAAACCAGGCTTGTCCAACATTGCTGTGTATTCACCAACTTGGGTGGACATTGCCAAACATTACTCCACATTGACCACAACTGTACTAGTTGGTGTGTGTGATTCTGTTCATAGGTTCACACTAGGCTATCTGCCCTAGGGCATTTATAATCCTAGCCAGAGTGTGTTTGGCTTTCAACACACATTTTACCTGGAGTTTGCCATGACATTTTTCAAGGTTAGTATACTGTGCCTCTGTCTAACAGTGACACAGAAGTGATACCCAGGGTAAACCTACAATCTCCCATCCACTCATCAAGATTCCTCTTGAAGTGGTCAATGAGGGACTCTGGCTAACCTGGAGTGGGAGTTTACTCAAGAGTGGAGGGAGCCTCTGGGTTATGAATCTGTCACTCCAGCATGTCCTATTTATTTCAGTCCTGAGGTTCAGGTCTCTTGAGCGTGTAGCTTGATGGGATTCAGATTTACCGATGTGCAGCATGTCCATTGATTCCAGGTTGGACATGGCTTTATACATCAGGCACAGGTTGCCTCTGGGCAGGCGGTATGCCACTGAATGGAGCTGCAGCTTCTTTAACTGGGCAGCAAATGGCATCTGTTTGAGCCCTTTGATCCTCCTGTTGAGGTACTTTTGGGGTCTTTCCAGTTGCTGCAGGTGTTTGATAAGGTATATCCCACAAGAGGCATTGTACTCAATTATGGGCCTGATGAGGGATGAGTCAAGAGGCACGATGACCTCCCCTGATCTAGATGTGAATACCTTCATGATTAGGTGGGCTATATGAAATGTTTTTCTAACCACTTTGGCCACGTGGTTGGTGAATGAGAGATTGCTATCAACTTGGGTCCCCAGGTCCCTTATCACTTCTAAAGTACTTAATGGGTTACCACCTATGCAGTAATTTGTGGGCACTTAGTTTTTGCCTAAGGGGATGACTATACACTTTTTTGCTTTTAGCTTGAGGACATGGCTCTGGCACCAGTTGTCTGTTTCTATGAGGCCCTTTTGTAGGATGCTTGTGTCAGCTGGAGGGTCAATTATGGCACCCAGTTTGCAGTCATATGCAAACTGGTTCAGCCACAGTCCTTCTGTGTTAGCCTGTACCTCCGAGAAATATATACCAAACAAGGGAGGTCCTAGGACTGAGCCTTGTGGGATGCCACTTGGAGCTGGTTTGGAGTCTGACATGGCTCCAGCATTTCTGACCATGTGGGTTCTGTCCTTGAGCCAGTTTGCAACCGATCTAGTGACATAGGGGTTTATATTGAAGCTGGTGAGCTTATCTATAATGACCAAGTGGGGTATTGTATGGAAGGCTTTTGCGAGGTCCAGGTAGGCTGTGTGGACCACATTCCCCTCATAAATGGCCTTGTTGACTGTTTCAAATGACTCAACCAGGTTTAAGAGGCAGGATCTGCCCTTAACAAAGCAAAACTGGGTAGGATCCAATGTCTGTAGGTCCCCAATATCTTTATTTCTGAAGTCCATGATGATCCTTTCCATAGCTTTGCAGACCAAGCTAGTCAGGCTTCTGGGGTGATAGTTTGCAGTATCCATTGAGGCACCACCTTTGTGGAGAGGGACTACTGCTGCTGTACACTGCTCTTTGGGTACATATCCTATGGTAAGGCTGAGATTGAACAGTGGTTTAATGTTTGTGTTCAATTCTTCTTGGGGTTCATGTTGGACACAGCCCAGGACACCGTCTGGTCCCATTGATGCTGTGTGTTTTGCTTTGGAGAGGTTGGCTGTTACCTGAGCATCTGAGATGTCAGGTGGCCAACACTCTGCTGGGAAAAATATTTGCCCTTTTGGTGGGGAGGGGGGGGAGTTTGCACTGAACCTGTCAGCTCGGATGTTGGCAATGTCTGTGGGTTTGGTGTATTGTTTGTCATTTTGGACTAATTCTGAGCATATCTGGGAATTCCCACCCAGGTTCCTACCATAACTAAAGAAAGCCTTGTGATTATCCTTAGTGTCCTGTACAATTTTTATCTCAAAGCTGGCCTTAGACGATTTTATGTGTGGCCATAGTTTTTTAATAATACTGATCGGAGATGCCTTCCCTTTTTGGGATTTTGCTCTATCATATAGTAGCTTCCTCCTTATATTGTATGGTTTGTTTATGGCTGGGGTCCAGAAGACAGGATGCCTGCCTTTGGAGGATTGGGTCTTGGTTTTATTTGGGATTGCATGATCCATGCATTCCTGAAGGTGTTCTTAGAATGCGTTTATAAAGGGTTCTGAGGTCTGGGCCATATTTTCCACAGGCACAGGGGCTGTGAAGGATTCCACCTCGGTTTTGAGGAGTGTAAAATTTGCTTTAGAGAAAAGTTTTTCACTGTGGTTTTCTGGGCATGGGCTGGGGTCGGGATGTGAATATCCAATGAGTTTACTCTATTGTATGATCTTACCAGTGAGGGATACACTTCTGGTTTTGGGCATAGTTGAAGTCCCCCAATATAATGGTGTTTGGGGAGACCTTCATATTTTCATATGTTCTCCAGTTGGCCAAGTGTGGTTCCTGGGTTTAGGATGGTGGTCTATAGCAGGCTATGAACTGGAAGGCGGTTTTATCCACTGTTAGTTGTACATGGATAGTCTCTGATGCTTCATGCTGTGCCACCAACCTGGGGGTGTGGGTATCTTTGACAAATATTGATACTCACCCTCCTTTTTTAGTTTGTTCCATGGTTTGGGGATGTAAAGCATGGTAAGAGGTGTAACCTGTTAGTGCTAGGGTGCTCTTGGGAGCCTTGAACCAGGTTTCTGTTACTGCACAGATATCAACATTCTCCATGCTGAAGAGAGCATGGAGTGCGTGCATCTTGCGGTTTAGACTTCTGGCGTTGAGTAGCATTACTTGTCGGGCATGTCATCCCAGGCTGACAGGCATTGGATCCCCTTTGACTGACACCAATACTTAAGCCAATTGTTGTAATTGATCATCTTGTCTTCATATTGTGGCATCATGCTTGGTGAGGGTAGGATGATACTCAAGGTCATCAAGTTTGCATATACTACACGGTGGTAAATGCTGTTTAGCACTACCTTACATTGCTTAACACATGGCAATCATGCCTCAGGTGGTGCTGCAGGGCTGCCTATGTTGGATGCACATACTGCACTCCCTGTACATGTTTGAAAGCAGGTTGTGTCACCTTAGGCATCCCTTTCACTATATGTGGGAGTCAGAGAGAGGTATCATTTCCAGGGTTCCTACTGAGCCAGTGTATGTGCTATGGGTTGCCTCTTTGCCAAGGCCAAGGCATACTGGGCATGCCTCCTTCTGCCTATTGGGGCAGGCTCAGGTTGTTCCTCCTCTGAGTCATGCTCTGCCTGTGATGGCCTTGGCAATGGTGAGGAGCTGGTTGGCCCAGGCCTATGCTGGTCCTGCTGCAGCTGTTTTCGCAGAATCATATTATGTAGCATAGCACATACCATGACAATTTGGGTACATGTATTTGGTGAGTATTGCAAGGCTCCACCAGATGTGTCCAGGCACTGGAACCATGACTTGAGCAGCCCAAACACATGCTCGATTACATTTCGTGTTTGTGCGTGTGCCTCATTATGGAGTTCCTGTTCAGGTGTGTGTGCATTTCTGATGGGTGTCATCAGCCATGGCTCCAGTGCATAGCCAGCATCCCCCACTAGGTGACCATGTGGGATGACCCCATTGGCAAATGTCTGGTACAACTGCGTCAGATGCCAGATATGGGAACCATGGTAGCTTCCAGGGCAGCCAGCACACACATTCATTATTATGCCCTTGGCATCACACATAACCTGGCAGTTGATGGAGGGGAAGCCCTTGCGGTTAATGTAGGCCCTACCCCGCTCACCGGCTGGTGCTTTGATGCATATATGCTTGCAGTCTATTGCACCCACTACCTCAGGGTATTCTGCTATTTGCTGGAAGAGATGCATATTGCTGGCCAATACCTCACAGGAATTGGGAAAATATACATGATCACCGACATGTGCTGACATGGCATCCAGGAACTGGTGCAGTACCCTAGATGCTGATGCCTGTGATATCCCCATCATATCACCAGTTGGTCTCTGGAAGGTACCTGTTGCTAGTATTCTTAGGCCAACACATACCTTGGTTTCCACTGCAATGGGTTCCCCTCTGTTGGTTCTGTGTGTGAGACGTGGCCTGCACAGCTCAACAATTTGCTGTAGGAGGTCTCTGTCCACTCTATAGTGCTCCACTATCTCCAGCTCATGTAACCCCTGGTAGGTGACCCTGGGCCTGTACACTCTTCTCCGTCTCCTCACTGTGGGTTGTCTGGCAGCATTTGCATTATCACCACCCTCAGCATGTTGCATATATCACCTTATAACAGCAATGGCAGCCCCTAGCATTTTTTGTCTGAGCGAAGCTTTTTCAGTTTTCACTTCTAGTAGCTTACTCCAGTGTTGCAGTGTCTCTTGAGAGAAACACACTGCACTGTTGTTTGCAAAATTTTAAGTGCTGGGCTGGGCTAGTGTTCTGCCTGTGTAATTGCCTGATTCTAATTGTTTTCACCTGTTAGCTCTGCTAGTACTCCCTGGTAGCTTTTTACTATTTCTTGTGCTTCCTTTTTCCTTTCTGTTTCCTCGGGGGCAGTACTGCGCACACAAGCGCAAACACACGCACACCAGCTCACACGCACGCACACATGCTTAGACGGACTAAAACTTGCTTATTCGGGTGAAAAAGCTCACACACCAGTACATACGCGCATACAGGTCTTTAAACAGCCCTATACATGCTTACTCTGGGTTAAACGCGCACACTCACGCTTCCACGCATGCACTCTGTCTTACTCGGGTTTACGGGCGGGCACACGCATGCATACCCGCTCAGCAAGAAACTTTGGTGTTATCCAAAGTATACACCTTCCATTTCTTGGCTTTCCCTGGCCTACCTGTTGACACACCTCTTTCCATGATGTCTAACTGACAGCTAACACATGACACTCTGCTCCAATGAGCTTCACTACTTTCATAAATACCTCCCTTGTGATGTCACCTATCTCCTACTCTGTTACTCCCCATATCCTACTCCTACATTCTACTGACTGTGCTCATTCGCTATGTAAAAGTGTGATTCACTATCCTAACACGCATTTACATAGGATTGCCTACTAATGCTTGGTTACATGTCTTAGACTGGGCTTCTCCCCTTAGCAACCCCTACTCGGTGGCCATGTTGTCTTCAGCCTGCTATTCCCTTACATTGTAATTTAACAATTTTCATAAATTCCACGTTTGTGGGTTTTAATTTTTATTTTTCTGGTTTCTGTGGTGCAGGCCATTTGTGCGGCGCTGCGCTACACTTAAACATCGGAAATCGCCGAAAAAAAAAGTATTTTTATTTTAATTTTGCATCTGGGAACATTTCCAATGGCCGTATATTTGGCCATTGGCATGCTTCCTCAACCATATGCAACCTTTATTTGGAGCTGACAAGGCTCCATTGTGCTATTTGCAGAACGGTACTCAGTTGTCAACTGAGTACATTTCTGCAACTAAGACGGCTCCTACCCGGACAGGTTTGTGCTTCCTGGATCGCAAATTTACCTCATTCGCATGCCTTTCGGCTGCAAGTGAGGTAATTTGCATATCCTAGCCCTGTCCGTGTAAGAGACATTTTAGGAGCTCTCTTACATGCCCCTCCAGGCTGTTCCTGGATCGCTCGTCGGACATGATGGCTGCATGGAGTCTTACTCTACTCTTAGACTCCGTATAAGCCATCGTGAATCCGGCCCATAATGTTGGCAGGTCCCATCTGAAGTTTGTAACTCAGGACCTTTTTGACCTGATTCTTCCCCCTCCAGTTCCACTGTGTGGGCTCAAGCATTTTGAGGTTGCCAATGTCCCTGTTCATAATATCCTTGATATTTCCTTCAATGCCCTGGCAGATCAGGCTAGTTAGGCTGATGTGCAAGTCATTGGCTGGGTCAGTAGATTGCTCCACCTTTGTGTATAAGGATGACAGTGGTTGTCTTCTGTGCAGATTGGATGACACTGGTGCTCAGGCTTTGGTTGACTACAGTGTGTAATGGAGCTGAGAGCTCATGCCTGAGTTCATGTAGGATTCAGCCAGTGATGGTATTAGGCCTATGAGGACTTCTGTGTGTTGCCTTTGAGAGGGCATTATGGACCTGCTTCTTGATGATGAGGGGAGGGTGCAGGTGCTATGCATGCACATGTGTAGCAATGGGGGGGTAGGGGGTAATGTTTACATTTCACCTGTCTGCTGCAGGTTGACTATACATATGCCCTATGTGTATGTGGTGTTACTGACTGCCACTACAGAGCAGATTTGGGTGTTGCCTCTGGAATTGCAGACATATGTGTGGAAGGCCTAGTGACTGGCCTTGGTGGATGTGTTCAATTTGCACTCAAAGACAGCCTTAGTGTAATTCACCTGTGACCTTATTTGCTTGTTCAAACCAATGTGACATTGCTTCCAATTAGGCACCTGCTCCATCTTGGCCCTGCCCAGCAATTATTTCCATCTATTATTTACCCTACCTTAAGGGAAATTATGTTTTCCTGTCAGGTATTGCTGAATTCATGCAGCAATGTAGGTGCTCATATAGTATTGTGGTGTGGGCTTGGACACTACTGCTAGTTCCAACTGATGGGATGGTGACTGTAAAGCTATTTCTACCTGCTCTGAGGAAATTTATAGTCATTTTTGTAAAGTTTATTTTGCTTGACCCTGACAATGGGGTGGATGAGCAGGGGAGATAGTGACCTGAACAGCGATGGCTATGTGGTCAGATCTTACCAAGGAGGATGACACCTTAAGGAGTGCTACAGTGGCTACTCATGTTGGTTAGGACCAGATACAGGATATTTCCACCTGTTGTAGGAGTGTTGACCAGCTGATCCACTGCATTCCCACTGACATAGCCGAGTATTCTCTGTGCATTCACGTTCAGTGGGAGGCTGGCATAATAGTTAAGGTGTTTGCCTTATAAATCAAAGGTGCAGGGTTTGATTCTCAAATGGGGCAATTGGCTAGGCTTAGAATGGCCCAAAAAGGCAGTTAGCATTGTACTAATCTATGAATCTATACTATGGTTGGTTAGTACATTCACCCAGGAGCAGGGCAGATGGTTGAATCTTGACAGATTCCAGCAAGTCGAGATAGGTGTGGTGGCTGTCCAGAGTCATGGTTAGAGGTCCGTAGCTAGCTATGAATTGAGTAGGTATTTTGTCAACAGTTAACTGCACTCAGGATGTCTCCCGTGTATCATAATGTTTGTCCAGCCAGGAGGTGTGTGTGTCTATGACAATGTTTAAAAATCCACCTCCTGTGGCTTTGTAGCCCTCCATTTGGGGTCTAAAGATATGATGGGATGAGTAACCTGTCAAGGTTAGTGTGTTCTCCACAACTGCAAAGCAGGTGTCAGTGGCTGCACATATGTCAGCATCCTACAGGACAAGGTATTCTTGCATTGACATGGGTTTCATGCTAAGACACCTAGCTCCTGTTAGAGCAAGACATCTGCACAAAGGAACACATCACTGGTGGGCAAAGGCCAGAAAATAGTGACACTTCATACATCAATCTGTAACAAACTTAGTTGCTAGCAAAAACGGTTTCACATTCACAGAACTACTCCACAGGATATGACATCTGGCATGCAGATGTATGCTATTATGTTATGACTTCAGTTTTTAATGGGTTGCCAGTGATTTGCCTGACAATACACAACTGTATGAGGCATTGACTACAAATATGAGGCAAACATGTGGTCAGTCTGCAAAACACTCGACAGTTGACAGGTATGGGCTCAGTATATAACTTAAAGTTTGACACACACTTCTGCGCATGTTGTTTCCTATGGACATACCCTATATGAGTCTCTTACATTTGTAAGACAAGCATATGTATCATAGTAGCATTCACAGATGACATATGAATATTTACAACATCCCAGATAGCTAGCCTAGCAGTGGCACAGTTAGTATTGGACAACAGACACTCCAGTAGTAGTCATACATGAACTGACCTTGGCTGGGGTGACTCAGGGGCCAGAGCTGTGATCTATGTCGCTGCAGACAGAGCCAGCAGGAATGGCCATAGGTGCCAGACAGCAGCATGTGAGTCCAGCAGATCTTGTTGTGACCTAGTGTTTAACTTCCTATTTCACATTATTGCATCCCCACATTCTGCATTCCATTACAAGCTTATGTGACTGACATGCCTGTTATAGTGCTGAAGAGTTTCTTCAGAATAATGCAAATGTTTAGATTTGTGTAGATGGGTTCAGACCTGTGTTGCATAGGCAGCAACTTGCCTTTTGTAGATAATGCTCATGAGCAGGTGATGGCCTGTGCACCAATCTGTGTCTCCCATTTGCTACTTGCATCCAGAGCAGCTGTGTTGCCTTTCCATTAACCAATGCCATGCCAGCACAATCCTATAATTATGTCCTTCATGTAGGCCTTGCCCCATTTCCTTTTCTGTGAGGAGAACATTATGGAGGTGTGGGGGGGGTACAGCTTCATAGAACATAGTTGGAAATACCTCTTAGAACAAGAAATGTGGAGACAGTCCAACAAAATATGGGACAAAGTTCCAGAATTGGGTACAGATTGTTAGTAAGTATTGCTGTTATACACATAGAAGATTGCTAGATTAACAGGGTTTGTCTGCACATGCATTTTCTGTGTGACTTGATGTCTGACAGTGATATGTCTCTAACATACCTCTCAACTGTCCAGCTGTCCACTGACTGCCCAGAGGTTTGCCTGATATGTTTGGTCTGTTTCTCAGACAATTTCTGTTTTTGAGAAATCAGTAGGATAATGTAAGGATTGAAGTCAGTAAATCTTGACATCCATTTGTGTTTCAGACATCGTATTCTTCAGGGACGTTATGTTACAACACACTCTGTAACACCAGCAACTGTTTCAGTTTGTAACATCATTATGTAAGATATGTCCCTCTTTTTGGCCCCCTGTCCCCCAGGTATGTCAAGCTTTGCCCAGATGTCTTGCAGTAAGAGGTTCAGAGGTATGGTATATCATTAATTAGTGACTTCATTCCTGATATCATCCCAGTGACTTAGCAGACTCCCGGACGTGTTATGCAGCAGTGGCTATAACTATGGTCCCCCTCCCTGTACATTCTGTGGAAATCTGTACAGTTGAGAGTTATGTATGTCTGGCCATTGTTAACAGACTATCAAGACTGTGTAGCACTGTTGTATGTAAATGTTTGCTGGGCTGAGTAGGGACAGTAGCAGATGTAGGTGTCATAGATATGTTTGTTCAAAGAGTCATTATACTCTAGAGTTCATTTGGGGTACTGGTATGTTGCTGTGACTGTGCTGCAAATCGGTGTGAATCACACTACAGTGGGGAAAAGGACATATACTTTTTACTTGCATTACAGTACTCTACACAGTGCCATATATACTAACTGCAGTTCAATGAAGTGAGATCCAGTGAAATGAGTTTTCAGTAATTGGAGTTTTCAATGAAGTGGTAGTGGTGAAATGAAATTCAGTGAAATGAGTTTCAATGAAACAAAGCAGACCCATATATATATATATATATATATATATATATATATATATATATATATATATATAGAAGCACTACATTATCCTGAAAGACCAAAATCCTGAAGACCAAAATCCTGAGACCAAAATCCTGAAAGTTCAAAATACTGAAAATTCAAAATACTGAAAACTCAAAATCCTGAAAACACACAGGATACCAACATTCACTATATTCCAGCACAAGTACATACAGAAACAAATAAAACACAAACTATATTACTGTTCTCCGAGTATAAGCACAGGGACAAGCCCCCCCCCTGCACCCCCCATGTGGGGGGCTGCACCCCGCACACCCTCTGTTACTTAAATATATCAACTCCAAGATTGCAATTAGTGTAGTGAAGTGCAATCTCAGAGTTGATATAGTTAAGTAGCATGGGGTGTAGTTGGCGCAGCTCCCCACATGGGGGGGTGCAAGGGGGCTTGCCCCCCTGCATATAGTTTAAGGGTAATATGTTTTTGTATGCACTTGTGCTGGAATATATTGAGTGCTGGCATCCTGTGTATTTTCGGGATTTTGAGTTTTCAGTATTTTGAACTTTCAGGATTTTGGTGTCAGGATTTTGGGCTTTCAGGATTCTGTAGTGATATATATATATATATATATATATATATATATATATATATATATATATATATATATATATATATATATATAAATATATATATATATATATATATTATATATATATAGTTTCACTTCATATACTCAAATTGCTGAAATATCTAATTTTAGCATTTCGAGCATATAAAGTCGAAACCATCAAAACACCGACATCTCACAAACACGAACTCACAACAGCGACCACACAAAATACAACATAAAACACACACACCATAACACCCACATAACAAAACACTGAAACACAACACCACACAAACACACACCTGCATCCCCCACAGTCCCCTGCTCATATATACTAACTCCAAGACTGCACAATCAGTAAAATAAAAGAAACACGCATACACAACCAAAACACACACTCATACCTCCACCTCCCTACCCTAAACCACTCATACACATTACAAAAGCACTCACGCACACTCACTCACCTTACACTGCAGACACCATCCCATCTGAACACTGCTGTACAATCACAGAAATGCATGACTGTGAATTCGACATAGTCCCATTCACAATTATGCACTTTTGTGATTTTGAGGTTTTGGCTTCATTGACACGAATTGCTGAAATTCAATATTTCAGCAATTTGAGTTTATGAAGTGAAACCATATAGATATATATATATATATATATATATATATATATATATATATATATATATATACATATATATATGTGTGTATGTAAAATTGTTTTAATTATAATAGATTTATGTCAGCTTACATGGATAAACTAAATGAATTACCCTCTCATATTTAATAACATTCAACACGGATTCATGCTTAAAAGACAAAACCAATCAAATATAAAAAAATAATGACCTCACAGATGACTTAGACAAGAAACAAGAAGCAATCTTTACTAGTCTTGACACTGAAAAAGCATTTTGTTATACTTCCCAAGGTCTTATACCTAAGTCATCAAACAGATCTCATCCCAAATGTGCTCCTGATGGTATCCCCAAAAGCCCAGGATTGCTTACAACCATCATGTAAGTTCCTGCAAAAAGTGTGGAATTAATCTATGTAACATAGAAAACTAGGCAAAGGCAGCCTCATTTAATGTCATAGTACATTGGTTAGATAATAACACAATGCAAACTAGACAATCATTTTACGTATTCAACTTTTCAAACTCTAAAAAGTTGAAAACACCTCACTAGAGAAATTGAAAATCATATGTGGCTTATTGTATGTATGTAAATATATCCAGTACAATATATATGTACCAACTCAGTTTTACTATAGTAATAATATTTTAAAAACTAAACTTACGATTATGGGGCAATTAGATCTGAAACCAATTCTCATTACATCTGCTGTAGGTCTAATATCAGCATATATATATTCGGTGGACGAGTAAAATGTTATTGAATGGTATAGTTATTTTAATGATGGAGTTCTACAACCAACTCAAATGTTTATCTTAGAACTTTATTTAGACCTACAGGATTGGCTGTCGACAGAGAGAACCAGAAGACATGCTCTACATAACTTCTGTAAGCAACAGATAAATTCTATAAACAATAACAGAGCAAAACTGAAAGTACTTCCAATGTAGCAAATCAAAACCAGGAAAATCTCAAGATGTTATTGCTCAGTGCTAGATGTAGAAACAAGAAAATGTACCACCTACAAGCTTTCACCACCCTAGAGAGTGCTAATGTTTGTGCAGTCACTGAGGCATGGTTAAAGCCATGGAAAGTACACCAGCAGTCCAAGGCTATAATGTTTTCCACACATTTAGACCAGCCATTACACAAACAGGGACTAATGGTGGAAATGTCTTGATTTACATCAAAAATAAATATACTTATCCCAAGATTTAAAAATGAAAATATCAGAATTTTCTATAATCCCTTGCCCTTTATCTGATCATAATGCACTCATTCTTAAATTTCAAATGGACTTTAAGAGATTGACCTTTACTAAAATAATACCAGTTTGCATCACTAAATTAAAACAGTTTAAACCATGGCTGAATTTCGAAATACAATACTTCTTAGATATAAGTTATTTTATGGGATTCCCTAAAGGCTTATCTATATGGTAAAATTATTTCTTGGTGTAATAACAAAACAAAGGAATGGGAATCAGAATTAGTTAATATTCAAAAACAAATCATATAAATAAACTCTAAGAATGAGATAGATTCAGTTGCGAAAAAAAAGAAACTGGGGAATTAAATAAAAAATACAATGATATCTTAACTCACAAAACCAATTTGGCTTTGGAAAAATTAAAACTAAATTCTTTCTCTGTCTCACCCAAATATGTGCATAATCTAGCAATGAGATTAAAAAGACATTCCACTGAAAATAATATCACAAATATAATTCATGAGGGGAGAAATAATAAAAATGTCTTAGATGTAAGTGACATCTTGGAAGCCTTTAAAGTTCATTTTAGATAACATTATAATAATAATGATTCACGTCATAATAACACAGACTTAGGCTTGCATACCTCAGATATAAATAAAATACCAGAAAGCTTAATTCTAAATATTCAAAACAAATTACTCTTAAAGAAATTAATGAAAAATGTAAAGAAAGTAAAAGAAACAAGGCTCCAGGCATTGATGGAATCATTATAGAAATTTATAAATTATTTACAGCTTCTGCTATAACAATTATGCAAAAAGCACTAAATGAAACATATTCTCAAGGCATAATTCCACCTTCATGGAGATATTCTTTGATCACCCCTATATTAAAAAGAAAATAAAAATCCCAACTTATACAGTTCATATAGACAATTTCACTCCTTAATAATGACTATAAAATTCTTATGTCTATTTTGGTTAATAGAATTAAAAACATCACTCATTCATGTCATGAGTGATGACCAAACTGGTTTTATTCACAATAGACACACCCATGATAACATTCAAAGAATTTTAACCATCATAGACATTTTAAATAGAGATAAACTTGAGGTCCTAACAGTCACTTTAGACATTGAAAAAGCCTTTGATTCACTAAATTGGGATTATTTTTTTTAATACTACAAATTTATGGTTTCCCTATACAATTCATTACTTTAATAAAAAGTATTTATAAAGACAATTTGGTCTGTGTAAAATTAGGCCCATTTACATCAGAGGTTATGGGTACCAAACAGAGGTGTCCTATGTCCCCAATATTGTTTGCATTAGCAATAGAACTTTTTTCATCAGCATTTCGTTTTAACCCCAAAATTAAAGGCATTAACTTCTTTGACCAATTTAATTCCAAAATAATGCTCTTTGCAGATGATATACTATTCACCTTAGATAATTCAGAAGAATCACTTCATGAACTAAACTTACTAGTTGCAGAGTTCTATCATATCTCAGGTTTAAAAGTCAATAGTTCTAAATCAAATCATATATTGTTAAATAAAATAACTTTAATATCAACATAAACCAAATAATTGGGAAACAGGTCACCTCACTAAAATATCTGGAGATTGTTTTATGCAAAAACTTTGATTTAACTTTATCTACCAACTATAGTAATATTGTGATTACCCTAAAATTACTAGTTGAGAAATGGAATAAATTGTATTTAACATTTGAAGACAGGTTACAGCTAATAAAGATGGTTTTACTCCCAAAGATAAGTTACATTGCACTAGTTATCCGTATAATCCCCAGTAAAAAGCTTTTAAAAGAACTAAATAGGATCCTTATAAATTTTCTTTGGTACCAAAAAAAAAGAATAGAATAGCTTTTTCAAATCATATCAGACCTTGGGAAATGGGAGGAATTAACTTCCCTGATTTATAATATTATATTAAAGCTTCTATTTTCAAAACAGTAATAAATTGGTTTGATCCAAAATATTCTTCTGCATGGAAAACTTTACATACTACTATATTTCTAAAAGAAAGTAAATTGACAAAAAACTTACGATTAAATGAACAAAAGAATAAACTCTGGCATATTATCTGTGCTAATTTGCAACACAATTCTACTAAACCACCAATCTAAACTATATAAATTATATTTACAATATTTTCTGGAGTTTCGTAAATAATATTATTGGTATTAAATGATGGTTACAGTTATTAATTCCCTTTAAAATTACAAAAAAACTTCTTCAATAATATTCCTTCAAATACTCTTAATTCTTGTGAAGCAAAAAGTTTTACTTGCTGGTTCCATTGTATGGAAAGCTTGTTAGTCATGGATGTAAGGCAGTCAATTAATACATTTGACTCATCAAATTCACATTGATTAGCTCTTAATAGTTTATTTCCCTATGCACAAGATTTATGCAGAACAATAAATAGTTCTTCCTATGCTTCCATTCCTAAACTCATATATTTTTTACATGAAGTAATTTACACGGACTTTAATTGGACACATTTAAATCTTTATAAAATTATTATAAATTACAAAAAGCCAGTCCTAATCAGAAGTTCTGGAACTTTATCACTAAAGAATATCCATTCTTGTTATCAAATGAGAATAAATCTAGTTTATTATATTCTATTAAATTAACCTCCAATATACAGATTTGGAAACATTTTTCTTGGTAACTTTTGCATAGAGCTTTCTATACACCCAACAAAATTGCTAGATTCTCCAATTCTATTGACATAACTTGCTGGAGATATTCCTCAAAATGTAACGCAGATTGTTCTCATATTATGTATGAATGTACTCATATCAAGAAATTCTGGGAAGATATTGGTGATTTTCTGCAAGCCATTTTTACAGATTCCTTTATTTTGTCAAAGTCACTAATTCTTCTGAATATAAATGAAACTGTTGTTTCAAAAAACAAAGACCTTTATCTACTTTGGACTATAATGGCAGTTTCTAAGAAATGTACCACGAGGAAATGGAAGACATCCTCCACTTCAAACTTCGATGATTTTTTAATCCTATTGAAAGATGTAGCACTGCTAAAAATCAGAATAAAGGAAATGAGAATCTTTCAGAATAAATGGGTTAATAATCCTTGGGAGAAAGTTCTCTCCCTTATTGAGACACTTAAAACAGACTTAAATTTACTTTCTTAAGTGATGAAGAAATAAAATGACTTTTTCTAATAGTGTGTAACTTTTTCTGTTTGTGTATTTCAAATTGTTTTTCCCCTTTTCATTTTTTTTGTTTTATTGCATAGCTGGTTTGAGGCCATTTGTAAATAGTTCATTATGATTTATTCTTGCTTGAGTTGTAAAAGTTTATTATTACTTTGTTTGAAAAAAATATATAAAATTACTTGAACAAAAAAAAATAAATATATTTCAAGGTTGGTGAAACATCATGGTGCACTTAAAATTGTCCTTGTTCAAATCACTACAGGAAGAATCCCATACCCCTTCCTAGCAAGCTATAGGTCCTGTTCTATGACTCAGGAAACCCATAAGACATATTTAAGCTTACTGGAAACAGTCACCATCCAACTCAAAACCATATGCACTGGCAACTTTATTAACTGGGAATTATATACAACACTAAATGTTCAGACACAGAGATTCTTGGATTTTGTAAATGCAAACCCCCTGGACCAGATTGTCAATATGCTGACAAGGGACATAAACATACTGGATCTGGTCCTCACTAATATAGGAGAGCACTACACACCCTTTAATGTAATACCCTCTATGGTAAGGTCAGACTGCAAAATGATGTCCTTTGAAATAAGATAAATCCCAGAACCCTAGTAAACCCTGGAATGTTCTAAGACTAACTTCTAACTATTAAGTGATAACTTGGTAGAACTTCAAGCCACCATAAACCCTGAGAATACTATTGCCTATACAGAACTCTTCCAGAAACCCTATAAACACATGTTAATAGCTACATAGAGGCAGATGTACCAACAAAGAAAAAGTACAGAGCTAACTCAAAAAACAAGCTACCATGATGGAATCACAAAAGCAATAGGCTGTATAGCAGAAGGAAATAAAATCATTGCAAAACTTGGGAGGTGCAGCACCCAGCAGAATAAAGCATTCTCAGCAAGCTATACAAAGAACTTGGAAGACAAATAAAGTCTACCAAATGCAAATTTGAGGTAAATTTGACCTCCCAGTTCAAAGTCAACCACACAGCATCATTTAGCTATGTCAGTAACCTCAACAGCATATACAACTGTGCTAATGGAGCCACTTATACTGAGTCAGAAAATAGACTAAACTTACTGGCAGACAAATTCATCTCTAACTGTACCTCTCTCTACCCTCCAACCTCCCCTCAGGAAAAAAAAAAGAAAAACTTCAAATATAACACCCAATACTATCACTAAGGAACAGGTCCTCAATGATTTCTCTAAGGCCAATAACTCTACATCAGTGATCCTAGACAATATCCCAGGATACTTTCTAAATAGCATGAAACATGACCTATCAGGCCTTCTGGAATTGCTATTTAACTATGGCCTCCAAAGAGGCTTCTTGGCTCATGAATGGTGAACAGCAACAATAATTGTTCTACACAAAGATGGACCATCTATAGTCCCTGAAAATTATAGACTCATACTTCTCACTAGTCTCATATGCAAAGCCATGGAAGGAATTATACCAGAAATAATCAATAATGACATAGGAAACCACTAGAAACTGGACCCAACCTAGTATGTTTTTGTCAAGGGCAGGTTATGCCTATTCAACCTGGTGGACTTCATTTAGAAGGTCACCAAAGCAACAGATGAGGGCAAAGTGGTTCACACTGCCCACCTTGACTTAGCCAAGGCATTTGACACAATACCCCATGCAGACATTGTTAATAAACTAAAGTGGATAAGTATAAACCCCTTTGTCACCTGGGTGATAGCCAGCTTGCTCACAGACAGGAATCAGGAAGTTAGAACTGGGGAGAACTTATGCATATTCACAAAATGAGGAGGACCACAATTACCCATTCTAAAAATTTACACCTTGTGTATGATATAAATAAAACCTGCTGGACAGACAGGTATGTATCCTAAAGACTACCCCTTCTCTGGAAGAGGCTCCAAATCCATGTGAACCTGAGATCCTCCCTAATGCAATTCAACTATACGTTGGACAGGTGGATGTGGAATAGGAAATCCATCCATGTTTTTGCATCTATGTCTCTTATGGACACAGACAACCTGTAAATGGTTCATCTCCTAGGCCACTGATTGTAAATGTTTCATCTATAACACCCCTACTTACACTTAGAGTACCAGAACATGTCAGTGATTTCAGATGCATGGCTAGGCTTAAAAAGGCCTTAGTGGTTGTTAACGTAGTATACATCTATGAATCTATGAACCTATAACAAAAAAAGTTCATAAATAAACAGAATATCTCAGCCTTATGGTTTATGAAAACAATGATCCTTTCTGCAATTTCATCAGATCCTTTTGACACTTTAAAGACACATTCAGTAACATTTTTAATTGGAGTTTGTTAGAAGAAAATTAAAAACACTGACCTTCACTTCAGAGAAGTGTATACCAAACAGGAGGGGTCCAAATACTAAACCCTGTTGGACACCACTAGTAACAGATTTCTTGTTGGAAGTGACTTCACCTTTATGGAAAACATATATCCTGTCAGGGAGCCAGTTGGCTATCCACATAACAGTGTAGGAGTTTATGCCTAATTCAGTATGTTCATCTACAATCACTGAGAGGGGGATTGTGTTGAAAGCTTTAGCCAGGTCTAGATAAGTAGTGTGTACCATTTTACCCTCATCCATGGCCCTGGTGACTTTCTTGAAGAAGACCATAAGATTGAGCAGGCAAGCCATCTTTTGTTGAATCCAAACAGGGTCTGGTCCAGTGTTTGTAGAATTCCTATGTCATATTTTATCACATCCATTTATTGATTTAGTTGAATTTATCACTGTTTTCTCAGTCTACACTTGTTAAAGAAGTGCCATATTTTGTTACTATACTGCCCTAACATCATTTGGTATAAAAGCCTTGCACTTTTGTGAGACTGTGCATATTTATTCAAACCTTCCCTGTAACTGGTTTGGACATCTTTGACTACAAGAACCTGGATTGCTTCTAAAACCATCTGTGAACCTACACAGCTGCTATAAGTATTTCTTTTTTACACTTGCTCTAAATATATCAGTGCTATCAAATAGTTCTGTGCTGCATTTTATTTATTTATATATATTTATTTATTTCATATTTGTTAACCAGGTTAGTCCAACTGAGTTTGCAAACAAACCCATTTTCAGTGGAGACCCCCAGGAGAAAAGCCCCAGGAAACATAAGCAAAAATAAAGTGACAATATACAACTATTAAATAACAATCACAACACAAAATAATTGTAAAAAAGAAAAGGTTATTAACTATTTACATTGCATTGATAGTAAGCAACCCATTTTCAGTGGAGACCCAAGGGGAATGAGTCCCAGCAATCATAAGCACAGATAAACATACAGGACAAAAACTATTAAAAATAACAATGCAAATACGAAATTAATTATAAAGAGAAAAACAAAAGAAAAAATTATGAACATTAATGGTTGCACTGATAGCAGTGGTCTAAAATTTTCTACATATGAGAGTAAAAACAAAAAAGATAATCATTATTCAAAAGAAGGACAATGTATATACATTGATAGGAAGTGGGGGTAAATAGTGTGGAGAATAGGAGGGGGAGAGAAAGGAGGGGGCTATAGTAGGGCTATAGTAGTAGAACTGAAGATTTAGGAAGTTAGTTAAAACAGAAATTACTAATAGAGAGAGAAAGTTAGGAGATGCAACAGCTTATACAGTAGGACAGACTAAGAACACATGTGGTCAAGGCAACAGCATAATTTCAAGTTTAGTATGTGGGATTTAAACTCCTTTTTAAAACAGGGAAAGAAAAGGTTGGGTCTAATATGGAGAGGGAGTTTGTTCCAATTTAGTGACACAGAGTGTTTTTAAAGTAGTTTGCCAATATTCTTTTTGGGTTTATAAACTGAGAGAAGATATTGATCAGCACTCTGGAGAGGCTGGGGAGGAGAGTAGAGAGTAACATGGGAGGCGAGAGCAGGGCAGACAGAGGAGTTGTTGAGTATGGAAAAGGCAGTGTGGAGTTGCAATTGTAGAAGAAGGTGTGGAAATTCCAGCGACAGAAGTTTGTTTAGTGAGAGGCAGTGATGTGAAGAGAGTGGTTGGTTTAGAATAAATCTGGCAATGCTGTTGTATGTCTGTTCCAGATTCTGCATTGCGGTAGTTTGGATATTCCTAAGGATGGGGAAGCGTATAGAAGACTAGGTAAGAGAAATGTCTATGCAAGAGTGCATTTTGTGGCAGTAGTGAGGATTGTTTTATTCCTATAAAGTAGTCCAAGACTTTGGTGTTTTTTTGATGGCCTGTTTTATGTACAAGCCAAATTTTAGTTGGTCATCAATTATAACTCCAAGGAGTTTGGTGTGTGAGGCAGGGAAGATAGTGGTGCCATCTAGGGAGGAAAGAGAAAAGTTGGATTTAAGGTGAGAGAGTGTCTGAGGTAGGAAGAAAAGGAGTTGAGTTTTCTTAGGGTTAAGGATTAATTGATTGTTTCTGAGCCATTTTTCAACAGAGATGAAGGAATTCTGTGTTAGTGTGTGTAGTTCAGAGATAGTATTGGAGAAAGATAAGAGAGAAGAGTCATCTGCATATTGTACTACAGATGAGAGACTGCAGGATGAATGTAGGTTGTTGGTAAAAGTGTTGAAAAGGAGTGCTCCAAGTATGGAGCCTTTGAGTACTCCTGTTTGAACAGCAAGGAAAGGTGAGAAAGCCTGCTGCCATCTAACAGCTAATTTTCTGCCAGTAAGGTAGGATTGGAACCATCCAAAAGTAGAAGGAGAGAGGTTTAGGTCTGAGAGTTTGTTAAGAAGGATGGGATGAGACACAGTGTTGAAGGGTTTAGAGACATCAAGGAATATACAGGAGATGAGGAGATTGTTGCCCCTAGCTTCTGCAACCTTTTGAGTAAAGGATAGTAAGGCAGTCAAAGTACTGTGTTTAGCATGGAAACCATGTTGCGAGGGGATGAGGAGATTTTTGTGAATGAGATAGGACAGTAGTTGAGTATGTATATGCTTTTAGAGAGCACTTAGAGAATAGCCATTGGTCTATAGTTAGAGGGTTCAACAGAGTTACCACCTTTGTGCAGAGGAGTGGTATAGAGGGCTTTCCATATTTCCGGTACGGTAGATTCCAGAATGGAGCAGTTGAATAAGATAAATACAGGATATGCAATAGAGTCAGATGCAATTTTCAGAAATTGGGGGGGTCATCAGTGGAGGGAAAGCATGGTTTTAGTTTAGGAAGCAGGGATTTGATATATTTAGTAGAAACAGGTCACAAGGTAAAAGGCTGAGAGACAGAGGAGCATAGAGGTTTAGGTGGAGGTGAGGGTGACACAGAAGAGTTGAGATGAGCAGAGTTACCAGAGGGTAGGAGATTAGAGATGCTGTCTATGAAGTGTTTGTTTTGCAAGTCTGCAGTTTCAGAGGGAGGGCGATAGGGGAAAGGGTTAGGGATGGTAGGAGAGCTAGTGTGGATCAGGGAGTTGATAGTACTCCAGAATATTTTGGGTCATTTTGGTGAGAGCTTTGAAATTTAGTGAAATAGTGGCATTTATCCAAAATAATAATTTTTTACATGATTTCTGAGTTGCTTATAACCTTGGAGAAAGGCGGGAGTTTTAGTGGTTTGCCATTTTTTCCATAGAGCATCTCTTTCATGCATCAAAGTAAGAGAAGCTTTGGAGAGCCAGGATGCAAAATTAGATTTGATTTTGATTTTGCGAGTTGGAGCAAGAGAGTTTAGAACTCAAGGAAAGTGTGGTTGAATTTAGTAACAGCATCATTGAGTAGGAGAGTTTTTAGGAATGACCAGTTGATGACAGAGAATCTATAGTTAAAGGTTTCAGGGGAAACGTTAGTCAGTTTCCTACAATCTCTGTAGAGATGGGGCTTAGAGAGATGAGGAGAGTGCCTTAAGATAGAGCTAGGAGAATGGTCACTAATAGAGTCAGGGAAGGTAGAAAGGTTACAATAGTTGCTTGGAGTGTTAGTCAAGATCCAGTCAATTGTGGAACCAGTAGCATTTTTACTGTAGTGGGTAGGGATACTTATCAGTTGTGAGAATCCATACAGGTTTATGAAATGTTGGGTTGAGTTACCAATAAGGGAGTTCCAATCTATATTAACATCTCCAAGAATAATGGTTTCATAGGGGATGGAGGTGCTTATCCAGGAGAGTACATTTTCAAGGATAGGGATGTTTTTTACCTGGGGGATATAGATAGAGGCAATAGCAAACTTGCTATAGTTATTAATGTGGCAGTCTAGGAACAGTTCAGCAAGGGAGAAACTAGGCAGGGTAATGTCTATAGGTGTTAGTGTCAGTGAGACAGAGTACAAGATAGCCACCCCAACTGCCTTTTTTGGGTGTACTATCAGACCTATAGATATCGTGTTGAGGTTGGAGAAATTCAGAGGAATTGATGTAAGGTTTTAGCCAGGTTTTTGAAAGGCCAGGATGTGAGGTTTGTGTTGGGCCTACCATGCAAGAAGTTTGGACGTTTTGTTTTTTAGGCTTTGGATGTTCATTGCAGAGATAGAGAGATAGAGAGATGCTTGAGGCTGAAGATAATTGAGGATGTTTTTGGGGGGACAGCAGATGAAGGTGGAGTGAGAGTGGAGAGGAGGGAAAGACCAGGATTAAGATGGATGTCACCAGAAACCAGAAGAGCAAAGACAAGATGGAAAAGGTGAGGGTGTCAGTAAGGGGAATGAGGTACTTGTATTTTGGCATAGAAGTACGAGTGGGGTAGGGCACGAGTTTAAATTTAAGACACTGAAAGGGGGAGAGACAGAAAAGAGAGGGGGCAATAGTCAGTGGAGCTTGGTTATATGTTGGAAGAGGTCTGGGAAAGGGAAAGGTGGGGGAAGATATGGTGCTCAGTGTGGTAGGAAGTGCTTAGGGCTAAGGAGATTAGAAGTGGGAGAAATAGCAGTAAGGATAGCATTGTGTGATGGTAAAAGGAGGGGATGAGTTATAGGGAAAAATATAAAGAAATATATTAGGGAAGGATGGTGGCTAGAAATAAGCAGAGTGAGGGAAGGAACAGTATCAATGGGTGGAAATAGTGAGTATGTGAGAAGATAGTTGGTGTGCTAGGGAGTGAAATAGTTAAGTGTGAGAGAGACAAGCCACAGAGGAGGCAGCCCAAGGTGGGCAGGGTAAAGGGGAAGATTGGTGACAAGGTGGGAAGAGTGAAAGGGTGAGAGCACAAGTTATTGCGGTGGGAAGGGGCTGTGGGAGTGACGAGACAATGAGGTGAAAGTATACATTTGAGAAAACTTGGGGTGGGTGGGATTTTTGATTTATTTGAATGTATCACTGTTTTTCAGCCTGTAGTTGTTAAAGAAATTCCATCTGTTTGTACTATAGCACCCTAAGGTTGTTTTAAAATTATTCTGATATTTCATTACCTCCACTGATACTTCAAAAGCTGCTCTGAGTTTACCAAAATGCTTCTAAGTTTTGCAAAGTTCTTCTATGCTTGTAGACATTCTCCCATATTACTGCATATTTCTCTGTATGTGGGAACATTTCTGATAGTTTGTACATGATTTGAAGGATTCCTGATATTGCAGGAGTTCTGCATTGTTTATTTATTTATTTATTTATTTATTTATTTATTTATTTATTGCATTTGCTTACCGGGAAAGTGCACTGGGGCTAAAAGCCCATTTTCAGTGGAGGCCTGGGGAGAAAAGCTCCAAGAAGAACATAGATACAGAAAAAATATAAACATTAATTGGTACAGAAGTAAAAACAGTGTTACAGATAGTAAATACAGTAACATATACAGAATATATACATAAAAGCAGGAATCTAGTTTGTTTGTTTACAGTAATATATACAGAAAATATACATTAAAGCAGAATTCAATGAATTCAGAGAGGTATAAACAGAGATATATTAATCAGTATTATTGTACCAGTATCAACAAGTGTAGATAAAAACAAAAAATAAATATGGAGAAAGTATCATCAGTCACTAGTAGCAAAAGACATAGGAGTTTAGTTATCATATAAGGAGAGTGGAGAGGTTAGGTTATAGAGCAGGAACATAGCCAGGAAGAGTTGAGATGATTTTTCAGTATTTGTGTGAAGGTGATGGTGCTGCCTGTGTTTTGGAAGTGAGTTCAATAGTTTGGCGATGGTGAAGGAATAGAGGAGTTGACCAGCATGTAAGGTGGGCTTATTTACTTTTAGAAGTAGATGATTTTCATATCTTAGATGCCTGTTGGGATGGTATTTGGCAAGTAGAGTCGAGAGAGCAGGACAGTCTGTGTATCTGTAGATTATTTTCTGCACTGTAGTTAGTTGGCTGAATGAGAGATGGTGGGGGAGCTCCAGCCACCCTAATTGTTTCAGTGACTTACAGTGGTGGGATGAGAATTTGGCCTTGGTGGCACATTTTGCTATTCTGTTGTAACACATACCAAGTTTGGATTTTGTAGAATTTTGTATATTAGTGAGAAAAGGAGAGAGGGTAATAAAAACGTAGTTGCAAGGGTTTGTCTAGTAGAGAGGCTAAGAAAGTGTTGGTGCCTGTAGAGCATACCAAGATTTTGGTGTGTGTTTTTTAAGTTATTGTTCATGTATAGGTCAAAGTTAAGGTTTTCATCTATACTAATGTCTAGTAATTTAGTGTGTAGGACAACTTCTATACTGTTATTGTCCTGGGCTTGTATAGTGAAGAGTTTTGTATCAAATGGAGTGGTTTTCCTAGGGGTGAAAATTACTAGTTTAGTTTTTTTTTTTGGATTTAGGGCAAGATGATTGTTAAGCATCCAAGATTCAGTAGATATGACTGCATTTTGGGTAATTTGCTGGAGTTCAGAGCTGGAATTTGCAGTGCATATTATTGTAGAGTCATCAGCATACTGGAATACTGAGCATTGTGGAAGAGCGGAGTTAAAGTTGTTAATAAAGATGCTAAATAAGAGAGGACCAAATATGGAGCCTTGGGGTACCCTGTGAATGTATTGAGCAAGGGAGAGTAAGATTGTTGCCATTTAGTGGATTTCTGTCTATTGGAGACATTGCTGTTGAACCATTGTAGAGTAGGGGAGTAATGTGGAGGGTGGATAGTTTAGAGATGAGGATAGTGTGGGAAATAGTATCAAAAGCTTTGGAGAGGTCAAGGAAAGGTGAAGCAATTAATTTACCAGAATCCCGTGCCCAGTTAACTGTATCAAGGAAGGATAGGAGGGCAGAAGTGGTGCTGTGTCCTGGTATGAAACCATGCTGAGTGGGTGATAAAATTTGATTTTCAAGCAGGTGGTTGAGGAGTTGGGCATGGATGCATTTTCCCAGTATTTTAGAGAGGGGTGAGAGAATTGCTATGGGTCAAAAGTTTGTGGTGTCTGTGTTGACACCACCTTTGTGTAGGGGAGAATGAATGCTTTTTTCCAGATGTCTGGGACAAGGGATTCTTTAATTGATCTGTTAATGAGTATGCTGATGGGATAAGCTATAGAGTTTGCTGCTAGCTGCAGGGCGTGTGGGTGTAGATTGTCAGGGGCCAGAGTACAGGGTTTTAGCTAAAGTAAAAGTTTTTTTATTGTGCTGGTGGGTATGGGGGAGAATTGTAGGTTAGGGTTAAGGTTAGGATTGTTTTCTGAGATGATTTGGTCATCAGCTGTCCTGGCGGTGGTGCTATTAACTGTAGGAAAGGTGGTGGTTAGGTTAGCTATGGTGTCAATGAAATAGGCATTGAAGAGGGTAGCAAGTTCAGTGGGGTGGGGTTGTGGGTCAGAGGATGGATTGCTTTGAGAGCTTGGTTGTAATTGTTGGCAGATGGAGGACTAGAATTTTTTGGGATTATTTTTATGTTGACTTTGTAGGTGGAAGTAGTGGGCTTTTTTATCAGTGGTTATTAGATGTATTGCCTAGTTATGGAGTTGCTTGTAATGTAGTAGAGTTGAGGAGTTTTTGTTTTTCTGCATTAAGTTGTAAAGCATTTGTTACTGCACTTGAGCTAAAAACTAGTTCATTTTACTTTAATAGGGTTTTATTCTGGACTCTGGTGGGAGCAGAGGGCTGATTCAACCAATCCAAGTTAGGAACTGCTGTTAGAAGGCTTAACGTATGTTTATCTGATTGGTCTGAGGGCTTACCTGGGCAAACGTCTTTCATGTCCTGGTAGTTATGCATTTGGGAACATTTCTCAGGATTTGTGAACTTATTTCCAATTATTCCTGATACTGCAAGAGTTCTGTCTTTTGTTTTAATGCATTTCTTACTGCACTTGAGCTCAAAACTGGTTAATTTTACATTAAATTGGATTTATTCTGCAGTCGGAGGGGGGGGGGTCAAAGGGCTGATTCAACCCATCCAAGTCAGGAACTGGCGGCAGAAGGCTTGTTGTATGTTTATTGCAAGTGGCTTGAAGGCTTAACTGTGTAAAAGTCTGTCATCCTTCTGGTATAAAAGCCTTACATTTTTATGAGACTGTACACATTTATTCAGAGCTTCCCTCTACCTGGCTTTTATGCCTGTGATTACAAGAACTTATACTGCTTCTAAAACCATCCGTGGACCTGCAAAGCAGATATAAATATTTTTTGTACTTGCTTTAACAATCTTAGTGCTGTTTAACAGTTATCTGTTTTATCTATTGATTTTGTTGAATGAATCACTGTTTTTCAGACTGTTCTTTTGAATGAAATGTTGTTTGTTTGTTACTTTACTGCTGTTAGGCCTTAGATTTTAACAGTATTGTGATATTTCCTAACCGCCTCCTCTGATACTGCAAAAGCTGTTCTGAGTTGCCAATGTTTTCCCACAATTGCTAAACTCTTTCTATGTTTTTTTAAAATTGTTTTCTGTGTTTGTAGAAGTTCTCCTACAGTCACACACATTTCTTTCCATTTGAGAACATTTATCAGGATTTGTGAATTTATTTCCTAAGATTGCTGCTAGTGCAAGAGTTCCACATTTTGTTGTAAAGCATTTGTTACTACATTTGAGCTCAAAACCAGTTTGTTTTATATTAAGAAGTTTTTATTCAGCACTCTGGTGGGAAAAGAGGACTGAGTCAACCCATCTGAGTTTGAAATTACTGGTGAAGACATATTGTGTGCTTATCTGATTGGCCTGAGGGCTTAACTGTGTAAAAGACACTCACCCCACTAGTATAAAAGCCCTAGAGTTTTATCAGACTGTGCTCATTTATTTAGATCTTCCCTGTGCCTGGCTTGGACAGCTGTGACTACAGGAACTTGGATTGCTTCTAAATCTATCTATGGACCTAAAAACTGATATATATATATATTTTTTTTTTGCACTATCTGTAACTATCTCAGTGCTGTTTAACAGTTTGTGCTCCATTTATTGAAATGTTTGAATTAATCACTGTTTTCAGGCTGCAGTTGTTAAAGATACACCATCTGTTTGTTACTGTATTGCTCTTAGGTAGTTTTAACATTATTATTGTATTTCCTACCCTCCTCTGATGCTGCAAAAGCTGTTCTGAGTTTGCCAAAATATTTTTAAGTTTTGCAACATGTTTCTGTGTATAAGTTCTACATTTGCAAACATTTCTTTGTATTTGGGAACATTTCTCAGGGTTTATGAATTTATTTCCAAGGATTCCTGATACTGCAGGAGTTCTGCCTTTTGTTATAAAGCATTTGTTATGGCTGTTGAGCTCAAATCCAGTTTGTTTTACATTAAGATGGTTTTGTTCTGCACTCTTTTGGGAGAAGAGTACTGATTCAACCCATCTGTGTTGTGCACTGCTGGTCGGAGATTTGATGTGTGTTTATCCAATAGGCCTGAGGGCTTAACTGTGCAAAATGTTTCATCCTGATGGTATAAACAAACTTGTGTATAAGCACACCTGTCCAATTTGCAATCTTCTATAGGAAAGGTCTCCATAGTCTCCCACTGTTCATAGATGATCAAAGATCTACCAGTTTGTGCAGACAGCAGCATGACTGCAGGCCATCTAACAGTATACTACTAAACACTTTCACTTAGACTTTTAAGTGACTATCTTCTCCTCCTTCCCATCTCCTAAGGTTCTGGTATAATGCATAGATGCTTCCTGTCATCTCTGTTTCTGGCCTGCTGGATATGGGCATCCTGAGGCAGTGCAATAACTTCCTCTTTTTCACTGACAACCACATACATCAATGTAAACCAGATTGTCAGTGTTAACACCCAAAACACTACCAACACTAAAGAACAAACACATAGATCCACATATGTGGATGTACTCACTTGTAGTCTACCCAAACCTCCAAGACCTCTTAAAAGCATGTCTTAATGGTCCCATGCATACTCAAGAAAGACAGCACCTGAATCAACACAAAATGTTTAAAATCATAGTAGCCCTTCTTCCAAGCCCATAATGCAACACACCACTCAGCCAAACATGCTATTAATTTTGGATTCCATTGTAAGACATACTGATTTCCCCCTTATAAGGCTAAACGAGGAGAAGTTTAAATTGCGCTATCTGGAGCCAGGATATACTAGATCATGCAGTCCTTAGGACTTTAAATCACAAGTACCACTATGACTTGGTCATAGTCCATGTGGGTGTTAACAGCCTAAGACATACCTCACTGGACTATATAAAGAGAGATATGATGGAGCTCTCTGAATATGTGTCTGAATATGTGTCCCAGGTGGGTATGAATCTAGCCTTGAGTAACAGTCTATCAATGATCAATAAACTGTGATGTTTGGCCAGAGATGTTTTGTACTTGTTGGCTTCCTGATACTGTGAAGATTTTTATTTAGACCTATAGTGCATTTTTTAGGCTGTGCCAAGTTGTTAAACCCTCCAACATAACAAAAACCATGCATGACTACCTAAAGGTACTGCTGCTGAACAATAGGAGTTTAAATTTAAAAAAAAAATAACTGCATTGTCTGGAAGTACTTCTCATCCTGGTGAATGCAGACATATGTGCAGTCACAGAAACATGGTTCAGAACCATGGAAGCACCCCAGCTATCAAAGATTGCAATGCCTTTCCTGCATTTAGATCATCCTTAGCTCAGGATAAAACAAAGGGGTAAGGTGTCTCAGTGTCTATAAAGGACAAGTACACTGGTAGACTGATCTAACAACATGGCTCATTTGAGCTGCACCATGCCCAACTAACCATAGGTGCAACTTCCTATCATATCCTTGCTAATTACAGATCCCTTAACATGAGTCTGGAAAGTCACACCTCCTACCTAAACCTACTAGAATCTCTTAACATTCAGCCTAACATCATACTTATGGGTGACTTCAACTGCCCCCCCCGCCAATATTGGGAGACTTATAAAACCCATAATTCACTTGCTCAGAGATTTTCAGAATTCATCAATGCAAACACTCTGGAGCAACTAGTTAGTTCCCAAATTTCCTAGACTTAGTATTCACGAACATGGGGGATGCTGCTCCCTGCCATGCATTAAATTCTCACTGGTAAGATCTGACCAGAAAATGATATGCTTTAGTCTCAAAACTAACTAAAACACCCATCAAACTCCAAATCTGTAAAGAACTTTGATATGGCCAATTACTTCAAACTAAGTGACAACCTAGTAAACTTAAGCTTCTCTAAACCCAGCTGACACTGAAGTGTACGCTGAGCTGTGCACAAAAGCAATATAGAACCACATTCATAACTGCATAGAGGAGGCAGTACATGTCCGAATCAAACCTGGACCTCCAGCACAAATAGGCTATTCAACCTCTTCTTCTTTCAGCTGCTCCCATTAGGGATCACCACAGTGGATCATTGGTCCACAGAATGAGTGGCAGTAGAGTTTTACACCCAATCTTTCTCAGAAGGCACACTTACTCATGCAATCCCATCCTAGGGCCAATTTAGAATGTCTAATCCACCTGCAGCATGTCTTGAGAATGTGGGAGGAAACCAGACCACCTGGCAGAAACCCACATGAACACAGGGAGGGCATGCAGACTCCACACAGAAGGCACCACAGCTGAGAATCAAAATGGAGAAGCTCTTGCTGTGAGGTGACAATGATAACCGCTATTCAACAAATGGAAAAAAAATAATATCCAAAGCCAAAAAGGAACAGACAAAACAGTGCAAAAAGATACTCACCTTTCTAAATAAACAAGTTATAGACCTGGTCAAATCTACAAAAGCAAACTATTAGGTAAAGATAGTATCCCAGGTGAAAGATAACCATAAGGCTTTTTTAATTATGTTTTTAATTATGTTCTTAACCTCAGTGTAAACGCTCAGCAATGTGTCAAGTTAATCATGAATGGCAATTCTTATACCCAGCCTGAAACTATAGAAAACCTACTGCCCAACAAATTTGGTTCAAACTTCTCCTCTACATCACCTCCGACCAGACCCAAAGAAACACCCACAACCACCCGCCTACTAGTTATTATGCAAGAGCAGGTCCTTGCTGTGTTCATGAAAGCAAAAAAACATAGCCTCCATGGGCCCGGACAACATTCTAGGATGCTTCTTAAATAGGTTAAAACAGACTCTATCAGTGCCATTAGCAACCCAGTTTAACCACAGCCTTCAGATGGGCTTTTTCCCAGAGGAATGAAAGACTGCAACTGTCATGCCCCAGAGGTTTCTAACTAAAAAAAAAATACAAAGTGAAAGATACACATCACATGTAGGCCAACTAAAGCTCTTATCCCTTTACTCTGTCTCATATTGTTAATTCAGATGTGACTTATGCCTGACCTTTAAGGCATTCTCTGATCCAGCCCTGGTGAAAATGTTACATATTCACAAGAAAAAGTATATGAGGGTCACACACTCCAAGCACCTGAACCTTATTTGTGATTCTAACAGAACTTACTGGAGAGACATACTCATATCCCAAAGGCTACATCATATAAGGAATACACTTCCCATCTTCATAAAAAAAATGCCTGTCCTCCATCTCTTCAAATGAATTTGGATGAATGGATGTTGAACTGTAAATTCATTCCTGAGTACTGCCCATGTCCCTTATGGAAAGAGGCACTCTGTAAAATAAATCCGAGCTCCAGCACCCAAAGACCCACTACCTTGATACCACCCTTTCCCATATCTGGGGAATTAAGATATAAAATTGCCACATCCTGGGTATAATTGCCAGGCTTGTAAAGGCTCTTGTGCCATTAGCTTAGTAATCATCTATGAACCTTTGAATGCTAATCGTACCACTACAGTTTTTGATACTGTGATTTTTTTCAAGTAACTTAATATTCAATCCACATATATTTTCTACTATTGAGTAATAATCGCCATGTCCTGAAATCACACCTTACTTTTAAGTCAGTGTCTGGTATCTCCGTAATCATTGTTTATATATGTTTTTCATTTGCTCTCTCTCTCTCTCTCTCTCTCTCTCGCTCTCTCTAGATAGATAGATAGATCGATAGATAGATAGATAGATACATAGATAGATAGATAGATAGATAGATAGATAGATAGATAGCATTTCATTACAATTTCTTTATCTATTGCAGCCATGTTTAACATATTATTTTTGACAAATGTGTTAAGCTTGAAAAAACATATTTATGAACATGTGCAATGAAATTGGCTACTTTCAGTGAAAAAATGTAAACTACTACTTCAGATGGTAAGTTAAGACTGGAAAGGCAAGATCATAATCCAAAAGACTCAGGGTCAAATTAATTTTACAGTCTGCAATTAGTAGCATATAGCTTACTTGTTATAATTTAAAATATGGCATGCTGTGATGTGTTGTTAGTCCAGAATGCAAATGACATATTTTCAGATGCTTTTTGAAGCATTCTAAGCACTTCTGTATTGCTGCACCTAAATATTGCAAACAATGTTATACACGTACATCCTGACACAGTATGTACCTTGATATAAACAGACTGTTCTGTTCATTGCTGTGAACTATAAAGTGGTACCAAATGACAGACTGAAAGCTGTACTGTACATTTTAGCTGTGTACTACAGCCTAGTAATGAGATGTTGAAAGCATCACTTCAGGTATTTCTTCTGAACTGCGTATCACCATAGTCCACCAATAACACCGCTGAAAGCACTGCCTTTCTGCAGTGTGCTCTGCATTGATACAGATGTCATGGTAATACTTTATTTTGTAATTTTACAATATACAATGATTTTTATACATTTAAATGATGAAGAGAAGAAACTTGCATGCCTACTACACAATAGCATTTAGCACAATCCTTGTGGTTAAATGAAAAGTGCAGTAGCATAAAGAGAGACTGCTGCTTTTTTTTGAAAGGTCTTATGAAAAATAAATAAATAAATAAACTGTGCATACCTGAGAGGGGAATGGGGTGTGAAGAGTCTACTGGTAGCATGGATACAGACAAAATTAATGCTGTGGTGGGAAAAGGAAGCCAACTCTAATTGCATATGACACTGAAGGATGTAGGAAGCAATAAACCGAATACTAATGTTCATTCTGAGGAGTCCCAGAATTAGACAGAAAGAGTAAATGTGCAATGAAAAAGAGACTGCCTGAGATGAGTTTAGCAATCTGATCAAGCTTGTAGAGATTGCTAGGGCTGAATACTTAAAAAAAATAGTAAAAAATAAAGTTTAGCAACCTGATTAAGCTTGTAGAGATTACTAGGGATGAATACTTAAATAATGAGTAAAAAATAAAGTGGAAGAGTTTGAAATAATGTGAAATAAAATAAAATGTTAGTGATGGATGCTGACTATGAGACATTCCAGTGAACACAGTTTGTTGATACAGCTCTTAAGTCCTATATTCTTAGCCCTTAATTGTGGCTTTGACAGTTACTCTCACAATGTGCTGCATTGGATGTCATCAGCAGTAACAGTTTGATATATGTTTTCTACGGACAGAGACATTTTTCACACAATCTAAGTGTTCTATGATGGACAGCTCCCTGCTCATGTAATTTAATAGATGTTGAAGTACCATCAGGCATTTAGAACTGCTTGCCTACCAGATGTCTTCATGTTTCATGATGTCCCTGGTAGCCATCACACATTGTGACACAAATACTGTGTCAGCCTCTGCAGGCTCAGTAGTATTCCACATAACTAATACCTTGTAAGGCAGAATGCAAAGTCATCACACTAATATTAGAAATTACTGTGATCTGTGATATGAATTACTGTTTCTGGAACCTGGTAAAATTAGTGATGTTCTATGAATATACAACTCTTATAATCTCCGTAATGATAACATTTGCTGCAACTATGCCATATTGAAAGGTTTCAGTGCATCACCCACTGGAATCAGAGTAATTACTGTCGTGAACTTTGATCGCCTGCAGAACTGGTATGTAATTTTACTTGTATCATGTGGCTTTGACACAACTTTCTTGAGTTAAAATACACAGTTTCACAATGCAGCTCATTCTTATTATTGTGGAAGAGTGAGTTAGGAAATCAATCATTAGCAGCTGAATGCTTATCCTCATGTCATAGGCACAATAAACAGGGCAAAGTGGAGGGAATGTTATTGCATGTGGTCTTGTTATAAGGCTTTAGGCTGTATGCTTCAGGGTACTCAGAGGGACAAATTCCGTGAAGTTCGCAAAAGGTATTTACGGACAGAGCGGCATGCCGAAGGAAACCTCCAGATCACATGCTGCGGAAGAGATTCCAGAAAACATGCTGAAGGCAGACTGTCTACATAATTATTCAGTTTAAGATAATTAAGGATTCCACATACTCCAGTGTGATTCCAAAACAAATCATGTGTACTCAGCAGAATCCAAATACAACAAACAGCTACACTGATTCCACTTCCAAAATTGTCGATGCATACATTATGGGATCCAAAGGATTTCAAGTGAATACTACAAATTATGTTGAAATCAGTATTAAAGCTGAAAAAAAAAAAAAAATATATATATATATATATATATATATATATATATATATATATACATATATATATATATATATATATAAATATATATATATATATATATATATATCAATACAACCTGCTGTTAATATACTGCAATAAGCAGTGGTGATGCAAGCCATAAATGACGATGTGGTTGTGTGTCCTAGAAGACAGCTAGCTAGACAAGACTGAAACTAAACCACTTGTCAAACCAGCAAATAATTGACAGATCGCTTCTAGACAGACAAATGGTGCAGACTGTCTGTAACATGTGTGCCCCACACATCTGGGCAGACCCTCAATAAACCCCATCTCCCTTAAAACCAAAGTGTGTTTCAACCTGGGTATACTCACATTTGGGACATTTCAGAGACACATGGGGGATACAGTGGAAGTATCAGAGACAGCTTACAGTTGTATCCAAATTCCTGGCAGCAATGTGCTGCAAGATGGATGACTACATACACTTCTGATCCACACCCATACAGAGGAGAACTGTAATACATCGGTTTAACATTTCAAGCTTCCCCATGTACCCAGTGCAATAGATTCCACACACATACCTATCAAGACACAAGTACATCCAGAAGCAGACCAATACGTAAACAGAAAGGGATGACCATCCATCAACTGCCAAGTTGTGTGTGCAGCAGATGGCAGCATAACAAACATCATAGAAACACAACCTGGAAGTGTTTCCATGATTCTGCCATTTGGGGTGAAAGTGGACTCAGGGCTACATTCCCGCAAGATGAAATTTTGGCGGGATTGCTTCTAAGGTAAATAAAGGAACACAGCTAGGATGTAACTGAAGAATCCCCTGTAAACAATATCCAGTCTGAGCAAAAGTGTTTTAGCTCCCCCAACAGGTGACTGTTATTTTCCTCTTGAGCTGTGTCTAATGACGCTGTACTGTGATCCATCCAACCCTGCATAGGAGGTCTACAATAGAGTACACATCAATCAGAAACGCCATAAAGAGCATGCTTGGTATATTGAAAGCTAGGTTCAGATGTCTGGGACATATCTGTGTTACACAGCAATATAAACCTGAGAAGGCAGCACAGATGATAACAGTGTGTGCTATGCTGCACAACACGCTAACCCGAGCACATGGCAGTCTTCCAGCTGCAGGTGTGGGTGAACTACCACAAGAACCACAAATGTCTGAAGAGGACAATCCCCAGTTATTGGATAAGAAGCAAGAAAACATAGGGGATTGAAGTCACAGGCATAGGCAACTGAGGGTGTGTCCACAACTGCAGGCCCAGGCTACAAGGCCGCATCTGATCCAGTCATTTGAGTCATGACAAGCCACATGTGCATGTGCACACAGATTAAACATTGATGTTCAGGTGTTGCCCCACAACAGCAACACACATTGTATCTAATGGCAAGTACCCAATAGATATACACACTGATCTTCACACATAAAATGAGCCTAACCTATTCCACCACAAACATATGCAAATGTGACAAAAATCAAAACATCAGCTCAGGGTACAAAAGACACAGGTATGCATACACACTCATTTTGCTTATCACTGTATGTTCAACAATAACAGACAAACATCAGACCTACACTTACATATCTGTACAATATCATAACATGTAAAAAGAGAATGACACACTTCCTCATGCTGACATTTTTATTTCAGAAACACATATCACAGTACAGTGGTAATGAAATAATACTATGTGCACTGCACTGTTGGACACACTCTAAAGTAGTCTTGGTCAACCTTGCTGATGTCTCACACCATGGTTTACCCTGCTATAACCATGTACAGACACATCCTGCCCTGTTTTCTCCATAGAGGAGATGGATGGGGGGTACTACACCATGTTCAGATGAAGGAGCATGACTTTGAGTTGAAGGCCTTGTGAATGGTTGGACCTCAGCAGATAGGCCAGCAGTTGACATCTGTGCATGTTGGACCACAGGCAGTAATTCTCGATTGCCAATGTTGGTTCTGCAGACAGGTGACCTGCATCTAACAGGTTTCGATCTTCTGTGCATAGTCATGGAGCACAGAATCCTGTTAGTAATATGACACTACTCCAGCACCTTAGAGGCCAGGTTTTCCACTGGCCATGCCACAGCTAGCAGACTCTCATTCTGAGTAGCCAATGCAGTGGTGATCTCACCATGTCTGCACTCTTGTCCTTCCTATATGACATCTTCCTGGTGTGACACATGATCTGCGGCATGGGCAACTGCATGGATGTCTGAATGATGCTGCAGCTGTGCCTGTTCATTTGCCTGCAGCAGGAGGTGCACACTCTCTGATAATTGGCGATGTCCAACATCTGCATGCCTATGTCTATGGTGATGACCTGTGTCTGTTGTTTGGATCCATCAGAAGCAGTGCTCCCAAATGTGGTATGTTGATCAATGGCCTCATCCTGTTCAACATTCACTGTGCCATCATCCGATTAATCCATAGACAACTGGGCCTCCACATCCGTGCAACATCAATGAAAACTACACAGATGGACTCTCCAAAAAAATCAATGTCTTCTATGTCAGGGGCCATACTACCATGCTGAGACACATCATTAACAACATCATGGTCACTAGATGGGCTGCTGGATGATAATGACAATTTATGTGTTACAAGATACCAAGACACAGGTCAGGACAATATGCCTACAGCACATGATGAATATAAAATAAAACAGGCAAATATATTTCATTGCAGTGTTACAGATAACACTGACTTGCAGTTTAATGTATGTATGTTTTGAAGAATGTACATAACATAACTAATCTATTAGCATGGCCAACATACATGACATATGTGATGCATAAAAAGATAGCAACACACTTGGAAAACACTCATCAGTTGATCCACTGTGCTCAACTTCAACCAGTTTAGGGAGCAAAAGACATTGCAGATGACATAATTCACAACAATTACAAGGTGAACACAATTAAAAAAAGACTGAATATAGTTACATAACTGTCACTTATATGTGCACTTGAGGACTCTTGCTGTCTCAAGGTCATGTTTTGTACATGTAGTTCTCAAAACTAACACTGACAACATCACATATACACTACAGTTATATGGGCTGCAAATATTTACATGATGTGTGTTGCAAATATACACCAGAAGGGCCTGTAATCTCAAAGCTTTCATTTATCATGTGTGCTAAACATTGTTGAAAGCTGTGACAATGTCACTGTGACACCTGGTCTTTCCATACTTGATAATGCATGGCTTACCCATGCACTGGATGTACCTGTGCTGTAGAGGTTTATGGAAACATCAATGTAACAGTAAACAGCAGGACCATTACATGAGGTGGAGACAGCAACAAGGCAGTGTGCACAGCAAGAGTACAGAGACACTCACGTGCTGTTCCCTGCTGTAGGACCATGGTAGACAGACATGTGAATATTAAAGAAATAAACATTATAACTGCAGTTTACACTGCTCTGTCTGTAACTCATATCTACCAGTACATGTAATTATACTTACGTACATCATCCTCACTTTGCATGGGAACTTTTTCACAGCTAAACTCTGCTGCTGTACATCAAACATAGGAATACATAAATGCACATGGTTAAAAAAATATGCAGTGATTGTCAAAATACTCATCCCTGTACTGAAGATGGATACATACATGTCTGTCCTGGATCACCTGCTTCAATCCCACCACCAGGGATTCATCATTACCTTCTTGCTCTATGCAGTGAGGACAAAAAGATTGTGATGTCATCGGTGGGTTCAGTCCCTCAGTCTCTCATAATGTCTGACTCTCTTGGCTGCATGAATAATCTGATTGAGCAGTAATGTCTACAGGCCTCATGAGAGTGGTTGTGGCCTCCAGCAGCATTGATCGTGTTGTTGAGGTCTGTTCATATTTCATTTCTCTACACAGTATCCCCCGAACAGCCAAGGAGTCTCCTTCCATGCTGGTGGAGAGCATCAATGATGATGTAATTTTCCTGGGGGGGAAGGATGCCACCCCTAGGATGGTGGGTCATCTGGATAACATTCATACACACATGATAAGACTCATGGATGAACATGTTTATGCATTTCAGTCAATGAACAGCATATGTCTAAATAAACAGTATGCATTCCTGTGCTATGCAAACGTCTGTATAAGACTACAGAAAACAGTAACCATTTATTTGAAAGGATATCTGAGTATCTTATACAGCACCCTGTGTGCTTTACCCATGCATTTGCATTGTGTCACCTCACAGTGTCCTGTTTTACCATGATGTGGTTCCATGTTGCCCACCTCCTGACCACTTTAATATATCCCTAGTGTTTATAGAACATATATTTGGTAAAGCACACAGAGTACAATATAAGATACACAGATATCCTTTCAAATAAATGATCACTGTTTTTTGGGTGGTGCAATGGTGCAGCAGTTAACACTGTCACCTCACAGCAAGAGGTTCTCTGGTTCGATTCTCGGCTGGGGTGCCTTCTGTGCAGAGTTTGCATGTTCTCCCTGTGTTTGCGTGGGTTTCCTCCCACATTCTAAAGACATGCTTCTGGAGCATTTCTCCCCGGGCCTCCGCTGAAAACAGGATCTGTGGAACCTAGTTGGACTTTCCTGGTCAACAAATGTTAAATAAATAAAAAAAATAAATAAATTTGCCTGTATCAAAACTACAGTTCATTGTCAGATATTAACTTGAAATGGTGAACATGTGCCAAATGTATTGGTATTTTAAAATGCAGGACATGTGCCCACAAGCTGCTGGCTAATGCTTGTAATACATCCTTGTTCACCTTCTACTTGTGAGTTACCCACTGTATTTTTTTCACATCCACAAGCACAGTCTGCTATATTCAATATTCTGTCCTGTTAGATTTTTTAACATATTATTAAATGTCGCTGGTGTATGTATGTGTATTGACCTTGAATTCATGTACATTCCATTTATGCCACTGACACACATACATACACATGTACACCTGTGTGCTGCCATTAACATGGCATATGTGCATAACATGCACACATTTGGTTGTGTACACCTACTTGTGTATGTAGCATCCTTTGGTGGTTTTCTGCAGTACTTTTGCCAGAACTGTGCTTGTTTGTTTGCCTTTCACATGCATGGTCATAGGATCATGTGTGTCCACTGGTGATATGTATCATTGCTTGACCTGCATTTGCTCATCTGTGATATGTCTTGGCTAACACCTGACCTGTTGATGGACTAATTGGTTATATGTATATTTATCCAACGTGTACTATGATTCTACTTTATTTCCTCAGAACACACATTTACCATTGGTTATACACATCCAGGTATGACTGTCACACTTTATACAATATGTAGTGCATAGCTAGATTTTGTTTTTTTTTTCTGCATTTCTCCAAGGCTGATATGCATCACCCCTGTTTGACAAGTTTGCATTGCCCATGTTGGGCAGTGTGCTGTCTGTGTAACTCACCAGTCTGTACTGTTTTTACTTTTTCCAATCTTTGTCTATCTTGTATTGTGCTGTTTGTTCTGTGGGTATAGCTGATGTACTTACCTTCACCTGCTCAGTTTTTATGTTTACCTTTCCTTTCATTAAAATAAATGGCCTCTTTCTGACAAAAACATATTGCTCATGCTCCTTTGACTTTCTCTCTGATTTTCCTCTTCCAACATTTCTGTTGTTTGCCCCTCTTCTTCACTGATACCCCCATCTTCTTTTCTATCTTCCACCGATACCCCACATCTTTTTTTCTATCTTCCACTTTCCTTGAGTGTATGCATTACTTGTGTTCCCACACAGGTCCCAAACCCAGTGTTAGCAGCTGTTAACTATGGAGAAGTGGCCATGAATGCCCTTCACCTTTAATTTTTTAAATCCTGGTCAATATTTTTAATGATACATGTATTAAGTAAATATCTGTAATTGTCTTTGATTTTAATGTAATGAGCGATGTAAATATATATGCATTACAAATAGCCTTGCAGCTTTGGAGCATATATTATAAGTTAGTGGATGGCATATTGATATATCTGTGATTGTCTAATATGCTTCTGTGTATACTCCTGCAAATTTCTGTTATGATTGGCATGCTGATTGTTTTAGGATACTTTGGATTTTTAATGTGTGTGTGTTTTTTGGGGTTATCACTATGGAGTCAGTAGCATTCCATAGTTGTCCACAAAGTTACTTTACAGATTTTTTTATCTTTCTAAACAACTATCGGGATTCTTGATTTTTGGTATTTTTCATTGTTTGGTAATGTACAATGTTATTGGACAACTATTTTTTATACTTACAGATTACTTGCGCATTTCTATAGTGCACCTGTGGTTCTCCATTCTGCCCTAAGGTATTCAGAGTTTCTTGTCATATATTAGCATTTTACAATGTTATCTGCAAGTTTCTTGCTGAGATTGGTGTAATGTGCTGGACTCCCTGAGGTTAATGGAATCTGTCCCAGAATTTCTGAGCACAGAAAGTTACATTTTTTTTATTTCTATTTATTTACAGTAATACAAAACAAACCCCACAATATTCTGAATTTAAAACAGGAATGAAAAACTGAAAATTAATGTAAAGTGCTAATTTATTAACAATAGCCATTTTTATAACACATATGGCTAAGACAGAGGCTGTCTCCCCTGATATGAACTATAAATAGGAGATAGTACACAGTTATAGACAAATGCCAATATATGTTGCAATAAATGATGTAAACAGATGAAATAAATCTCTTCATATGATATATGCCCTTTTCAGTCCCTTGTAGGATTTCTGTGGTAAAAGGACTTATGATGAATAATACATATATAAATGAATTTTTATAAAAGTAGTTTTTAAGTTACCTTACCACTATGTAGTCACTCACAGTTCTCTGTTTCTCTATCTCTCTCTCTCTCATTCTCTGTCTCACTGCTGCTTCACCCAATACATTAATATTTGCACAGTCATCTTTAATATACAGAAAAAAAGAACATAAAGGTAAAACCAATATAAGGACACTTCCCTAGTATGATGATGCACAAAAGAAAATAATGACATTGAAATGAATATATGATTGCATTGACTTGATTAGTCCCATTAGGCTATTAGCCTTTTTTCAGCGGAGCCCTGAGGTGGTATCTATACCACTATGGGAGGTTTGGCCAACACATGGAAGATCTTCACCCTACATTTTGGAGCTACTAGATAGTGTGGGAGGGCTCCTACATCAACCAAGGAGGAGACCTTAGGGAAGCAGCTGCATGGAAGAGGAGAGAAAAGCTATGGAGAAATTGGAGGTGGAAAGTGAGAATTTTGATTAAAAAAAATACAATATGGCACTTCAGAATGTATTTATTTTATTTATGTGTTTATTTGTTTATTTATTTATTGAAATTTGCTTACCAGGAAAGTCCAGTTGGGTAAAAAATACCCATTTTCACTGAAGGTCCAAAAATGCATATATATATATATATATATATATATATATATATATAGATAGATATATATATATATTTGGGTTCACTTAACATGGTCAAAATGCTAAAATATCTAATTTTAGAATTTCGAGCCTGTGAAGTTGAAAGGACGGAAACCGCGAACCCGGAAATGTCAAATGCAGAATTTTGAACCAGCGGTACGGATAGTGCGTTAGGTAAGTGTACTTTTTTAGGGTTTTGGGGAGGGTTTGTGTGTGTCTGAGTGTGTTGGGATGCTTGAGGTGTGGGTTAGGGTGGGTGTTGTGCAGTGTGAATGTGTTAGTGTTGGGAGTGGTGGTGTTTGTGTGTATGTGATGTGTGCTTGTGCGGTGGGGTGTGGAATGTGCGGTGCTGGGTTGTGTGTGTTATGGAGTGTTGTGTGACCATGGAGTTAGAATATATAAGTAGGAGGGGTGTGGGTTGTGCAGATGGGCTTGCCCCCTGCATATACTAAGGGTATGTTTGTGTATGTGTTTGGTTGTGTGCGTGTGTGTTATGTTTGTTGTAGGGAAGTGTTGGGAGGTATGTACGTTCATGTATGTATGTATGTGTTTTGTAGTGTGTGATGTGTGTTTTTTGGAATTTTGTGGATTTGCGATTTTGGGTGTCGGGTTTGTGTATCTTCGGTGTTTATTGTATTCAACTTCATAGTTTTGTGATACTAAAATTCAATGTTTCAGTATTTTGAGATTATGAAGTGAATCCATATATCTATATCTATATATATATATATATATATATATATATATATATATATATATATATACATATATATACATATATATATATATATATATATATATATATATATATATATATACACACACACACACACACACACACACTCACACACACACATATATATATATATATATATATATATATATATATATATCAGAAGCTGGAGTTTTCAGAAACTCAAAGTTCTTATTGTTGAAAACTCAAACTTCAAAAAAACAAAATATACCTTTTTTTCTATGTCTATATTATGTATACCAACTCTGAGTTTGCACTACAGTGGGGAAAATGGTAAATTCCCTGATCCGCACCGCACTCAGATGTCCATTCAAAAGCTTTGAGTTTTCAGAAACTTGATCATATCGCCTTGACAATATGAATTTCAAGTTTATGAAAACTAGAGCTTCTGAAGGGGATCCATATGTGTGTGTGTGTGTGTGTGTGTGTGTGTGTGTGTGTGTGTGTGTGTGTGTGTGTGTGTGTGTGATACTAAAAGTTTTTTGAAGTTCTAGCCAGTAAAAAAATCTGATTCTAGGGATCAAGGATTATTTATACAAAACTCAGGAAAATATTTAATTGGGCAAAAAGTAAAAATAAGAAAACAAAAATGTAAAACTATATTTCCCCTAAACATAAAAAGAAGGAAGAGTGAGAATGTTAGATTACTTTCAGTAAATATGAACAAAATTCACCCTCAAACAAATTGCTGAAAGCTCAAATCACTGAAAACTCATTTCACTGAATCCCATTTCACAAGTACTGTTGGACAAATAAAATGTATATGCCCTTTTCCCTGTGTAGTGCAATCCTGGAGTTAGTATATATAGTTGGGGAGTGTGGGGGCACAGCACCCTAAATTGGGTGGGTGTGGGGGTGTAGCCCCCACCTACTTACCTTTTATATTTATGAATCTCATTTCATTGAATGCTAACTATATAAAACCAAAGTAGATCGGGGGCTATGCCCCCCACACCACCAACTCTATATACTAACTCCAGGATCGCACTACAGTGGGGAAATGGCATATATGTTTTATTTGCCCAACACTATGTACATTCAGTGAAATGTGATTCATTGACATGAGTTTTCAGTGATTTGAGCTTTCAGCGATTTGGTGTGAGTTTTTTGATATATATATATATGTATATCTGTACATACAGATTGAGACAGGAATACACAGCATATAATAAAGCATGAGGTGGCACCAGTAATGTAAAAAAAAAAAGATGATTAAATATGACAATCGGTATCTATAAAAGTATTAGAAGTATGGTCTGGTATACAAATAAATAAAAATAAAAAGATATAAGTCCAACCCTAAGCGTGGGGAGAGGGCAGGTGTTGAAAGTTATAAATAACATGATGAGAGGTTACGTTGGTAATAATGTAAAGTTTTTTTCTAACAGATTATACAGGTGAGGTGCATGTAAAGAAAGATTTTTGTGTGGTGGATTTTTACATACAAGCAATGTTTATCAGTCTTCATGGAGGAGGAAGTCAGAAAGTCTGTTGAAGCGGTGCACATAACAGATCTGGCATGAGCAGGGCTTTCAGATGATCTGTTACAAATAAATGAGCTGGATGAATCAGATGACAATTCTGCTGTTTCATGGGGTGAGATAGCAAATTACTTTTTTATGGTAATGTGGCAAAATGAACCAGGTGATGTGGCAGCAGAGAATGTAGCAGTTAAATTTTATATAGTAGTGAAATAAAGTTAAGGAGGAGAGCAACAACAAATGCAAAGCTGCCTAGTTTAGTGGCAGCAGATAATGCAGTAACTAAAATGTTTGCAGCAGTGACAGGAGCAAAAACTTTAAGTAAAACTGTTTATAAAAAAAAGATCAGCTGTGAGAATAAGAACAAAAAATAACAATGTTCTATGTTTTAAAGCTCAAAAAACTTGGTCTTTTTTACATATTGGGTCAGAAACTTGTTGAGACTAAACATTTGACATGGGTGGCCTAATTATGTTACTGTGTAAAAAAAGGGCATTTAACCATGGAACATTTATTTCTGGTACTAATGTAAATATAAAAAGATGTTACTTTGCAGTTTAGAATTGATGAACTGGAAGAAGATGATGTTAATAAATACATGCAAGATCCTTGTGAAACTGTTGATAATATTGTGAATGTTAGAGTGGAAGGTGGAGGTTTGGAAACTGTTTTGAAATGTGACAAAAAAAAACAACAAAATAAAACTTTTGCCAATTGTTATTGTTGTGGCTACTCATATAGGGACATTAAGATATGTTGGCGAGATTAAATTGTGTTTTTTTTTTTGTGGGGCCGTTTCTCATTTAATTAATGAGTGTGAGAAGCTACAATTTAATAATGTAGGGAGAATTTTCATACAGCAAGAAAGTGTTTGCCTGAAAGCAGGTTGTGTAAAAAAAGACACTTTTGGATGAATTGTCAAGAGCAAACAGCAAATTATGATAACTTACATGAGGAAGGACAAGAAGCTAGGGAGATGGTGAAATACACGAAGAAAAAACTGCAGAAGAAGAAAAAATATTGAAGTGAAAAATGAGGAGAGAGAGTGCATGCAGTTAGAAATTTCAGGAGAAGGGGTGATACTAAAGGTTTTTTGAAGTTCTAGCCAGTAAAAAAATCTGATTCTAGGGATCAAGGATTATTTATACAAAACTCAGGAAAATATTTAATTGGACAAAAAGTAAAAATAAGAAAACAAAAATGTAAAACTATATTTCCACTAAACATAAAAAACATAAAAAGGAAGAGTGATAACGTTAGATTACTTTCAGTAAATATGAACAGCATTATTAACGTTGTAAGAAGGAGAAGGCTAATGGAATTGTGTTCTAAATGTAATGTAGATGTGAGGTGGTGTGAACATGTTTATAGAATTATACACTATATGCTATATATATATATATATATATATATATATATATATATATATATATATATATATATATATATATATATATATATATATATATATATGTATATATCTCGAATGTGATATGGTCGAGACCATATGATCGACATTTCAGTATATCGAATATGTAAAGTTTTAAAAAATAACACTTTACTTACCTTAAAACGTTACGTGCACACAGAGGAAGGCTTCTTGTACGCTCTGTGTGTGCGTAATGTTATCTATTTTTGTGGTGTTGACAGGAAGTGGGAAATCTCCCATTTTGCGCTTCCGCATACAGCGCAATATGGGAGATTTCCCTTTTCCCCACTGTAGCACGTTCTAGGAGTTGGTATATTTAAATAGGGGGGTGTGGGGGGTGTGGGGGGTGCAGGGGTGCGAAGCCCCCCCTGCAAAAGCAATGTTTGACTTTTTTTTTTGCGTTTCATTTTAGAAGTTCGAGTTTTCAAATCTCCATGTTTTGGTCTCGATAATATGAGGTTCGAGATTTTGGGAATTCAATCTTCTAAAGTGAATCCATATATATATATATATATATATATATATATATATATATATATATATATATAATATATATATATATATATATATCTTATAATAAAAGAAAATATGCTTCACTCAAATTAGACTATGTGGTGTTTGGTTAATATTAAAATTATATTTGCTGAGGATATTGTTTGATTAATGGGGAAAATATAACAACAAAAAGAAAGTTGTAAAAATAACAGAAAGTGCTAAAATGTGGTAAAATAACTGTGTGGGTCAAAGTCAATGGACTTATACAAGGGGGGGGGGCTTGAATCAGAAATTGATTATTTTGTATTATTGGAAGGTTTGGGTGGTAGCAGATGATGATACAGTTGTCACAGTTTGTTTCAGGACATTTAGCAATATGAATGGAGGTGATGGAAGAAAGTGAATATATTCAAATAGTAAAGGGAATACAAAGAATAAATGAGAGATTATGGGATGAAATTGGGGAATGGGAAGTATTGAAGTTATGGAGGGATCATATAGCCACAAGGGAATTCTGTGAAAACTGGTCTGAATGGTGGATAGAATTTAAAAAAGTAGTTTGAAGGTGTTTTTTTTTCAATTACAGGATGATGTAAATATGAAAGAGAAAATGAAGCATGGGAAAATATATATATAAATGTATTAGAGAATTTAGAGAATAATTCAAGATAGTATTATGATATGGAAAAGTATATAAATAAAAGAAATCAAGAAAAAAATAAGGCATTACTGTATAGGCAGAAATATTATTTACAATATATAAATATATAAATATAAAATGCATTTATTTTTAAATGAATTATAATGATAACTGAGGAAGGGTGTATCCCAAAAGCTTTTATCTCGTTTAATAAATTAAGCATTTCTACTACCGTGGATTTATTTTCCTTGAATATAGTAACTGTGTTCTAGTGGTTTACTGCAGTTAATTCATTTACATTGTATCTGAAGGAACTTTTTTCTTCAGTTTGCTGTGGGTGCTGAAAACAAATATGACACAGCCATCTTATTCTACATCAGGACTTGATAACATCTCAATAATGCATTCTAATAAACCAACAGTTTGTGGTCTGCTGACACTATCTGGTAATCCTCTGTTGGCAAAAATTGGAGCAGTAAATGAAGTAAACCTGGGAGCTGCTCTTCAGATGAATGGTAATGTAGACCATTTAATTGTTAAGCTGGAAAGGAAAACTCAGGCATACAAGAAGCGCCAATGGCAGTGGCTGAGCTTTTTAGCTTATTTGGAGCTAAATGTAGTGCCACGGGGGTTACACATTTTGAAAATGCTAGCATATGCAAATTTGAATGCAGAACTATTGAAGAAATGTCAACAATTGAACCTGAAACTCAGTGCAGACTATATGTCCCTAATGAATGACTTTTTTGTAAATATAGAACAAGGGCTCACTGAAGAAATTATTAGCATTGAAAATGAGATAGTGAATTCATCTATGTTTAGTAATTCATCTGCTAATTATCAGCGTATGCTTGAAAGAATAAGTACATTTGATAAAAGACTGGAAGCTGTTAAACAGTGCAAACTGCTTAGGAACATAAATGACTACAATCTTGGGCATATTTTTTCCTGGCCCAAAGATGATAAGAAAAGTAATAATACTGGCACGAAGCATTTGCAAAGGGGTGCTATGTATGACTTGGACACCTTTGAGGAAGTAACCAGACCTTCTACTAATCAGGAAGGTGAAAATCGTATTTCAACCAATGAGATAATAAACGAGGTTCAAGGAATGCCAGCATTGACTGCCACTCCTCTAACCACCCATAGATTAGAACGAGAATCAGTACAGAATGATTCATCCAATCAACACCAAACAAGTCAGATGCATACGTTGGTAGTAGCGTCATCGTCTGTATCAGAGGAGAGCATAAGTGGCGTTCAGAATGGTGAGGTTTTTCTGAATGTAACAAAGTCAATTATGGTCTGACTTCCAGAGAAAATAGAGACATGGGGGTATTCACACTCAAGAGGGAGATCGCAACAGAGGAAAGAACAATATTCCAATGGAAAGAAAAGGAAGAACAGCAGCCCAGTTCCACTGAACAAACAAAGACGACGCTGAGTCTAGGAAGTAAGCAACAGGACACTATAATTCATTTATCCAACTGTAAGTTATCAACATCTTGTATTAAACTACTAAACAAAGGTCTGCAGTTTGTACCCACAACAATAGATAACATAGTAGAAGCATTAACGGATGTGAGAATGTTTTGCAGGAACGTGAGTTTAAAATTGATTTTTAATGATTTGGTAACTGATAGTAAGAATAAGTTTAGAAAGTCTAGTACGTTCATATCCATAAATTGTCTGGTATTAAATGCTTTTTTAAATATATGTGAGCATGAATTAAGACAGTTGTATAATAATGTGATTACAGAAAGGAAGAATGTATATAATTTAACATATGAGGAACATAAAGCACTTAGAGAATTGAAAGGAAATAATGAAATTGTATTGAAACAAGCTGATAAGGGAGGTGCAATAGTTTTTGTTTAATACACAGTATTATGTTGAATTAATGACAGAATTTTTATCTGAAGTCAGTACATTTAGGAAGGTAAGTTTTATGGATGTTAAAAATTTGATAGCTGAGATCAATATGTTCATTTATGATGCACATTTGCAAGGTGACATTACTTTAGAACTATTTGCTTTCTTTCCAGTATCATGTCCACGAATACCAGTATGATATGGCATCCCAAAGTTGCATAAGTCTATATCCCAACCCCCCATGAGACCTATAGTGTCAGGAATATATATATATATATATATATATATATCTATATATATATATATATATATATATATATATATAGGGTATCTTAAGCAAATATTTACCACTTTGCAAGAGTTATATAATGGATACAAGTGACTTTCTGTCTAAATTATATCAAGGGTATAAAAGCAATAATGTAATAAATAACATTTTGATGGTTAGTGACAGATGTCTTACTTTGCCATGCTATAATTGTAGTTACTGCAATAATATCTGTAATCTGTTAGAATTTGAACATCCAATAACTAAGTATAAGTTTAATATAAGGTATCAAGCAACATGTAATACATCATTAGTTGTTTACTTGGGCATGTGCATAAGATGTACATGTTTCTATGTAGGAAAATGCTCAAGATGATTAAAAGATCAAATAATAGAGCACAAGTCTGATATAAGAAGAAACATATTAACAAATGCCTTGGCTAGACATGTGAATGAATATGGTAGCACACATGCTTTTAAATTGAAGGCATTGGAAGTTGTTCAAAGGAATATAAGAGGAGGGGGATATAAATAATAAACTGGACATTGCTGAGATAAGTTTCCCTGTTTAAACAATATGATAACTCTAAAGCCATATTTAATGGAGAAACAAATGCAATATAAATGACATGATACTGTGTCCTTTTAATAATGCCTATACATTTATTTAATGAAAATTTATAGTATTTATGTATTTTATGTTTTATGTAGTTAATGATTGTAAATTGAATTTGTTGTTCTATTGGCTGGCTGTGTCATGTGCTACTATGCAATAGCAGATATAAAATGCATTGTATTTTTAAATGAATTGTAATGATAACTGAGGAAGGGTGTAAAAGCTTTTATCTCGTTTAATAAATTAAGTGTTTCTACTACTGTGGACTTATTTTCCTTGAATATAGTAGCTGTGTTCTTGGTGGTTTACTGCACTTAACTCGTTTACATTATATTCCTAAAAAGGACAACAGTATTCTTTCCTGAACAATTCCATATACTTACACACACACACACACACACACACACACACACACACACACACACACACACACACACACACACACACACACACACAGCACACACATCATTACCTTTGTAAAACTGTATGAATGGTCAACATACATGTATTACTGTCTGCATTCGATGATGTATATAAGCGAACACAACATGCCATTCTATAAATGAGGAGAAAGTTATCGGACACTGTTTTGGACTATAGGCACACCATCTGAGACAGGCAGCATGGTATTTGGTTGAACACACATCAATATAGTGAGTGCAATACTAAAATCAGTTTGATATATTCAGTCAAAACAATTGTAGACATATGAAAATGTAATATATCTGCTAATAATAGTATTGAATGTGTACAAATGTATATATTCTCTTCAGAACCAAGAATCAAAAGGCTTACAAAAGTAACATTTTGGAACATGCTTGCTGATTATGCTGCTGTCAAATGAGTACTCACTTAAGTGACAAGCAACCTAGGCTATAGCAATGTTTAAAAAAAAACAACCAAGGGGTTGGAGACAGAAATCAAACAAATGGTGTCCTGCTGGGTGTGCTCATTATGAACTGCTGCTATCAAATTGATACCTGCTCAAGTGACAGTCAACCTAAGCTATAACAGCATTTTTTACAAACACCCCCATGGTATGTGGGGCAGGTGCACTACCAATGTTAAACTGAAGGCATACTTCTCAACTGTCCACTTTTTCATAGACTGCCCAGATTTCTGCCTCATATTTTTGGTCTGTTCCTGATATTTTTTTTTGTTTTTTTCTGGATCTTTGTGGAAAATCAGTGAGGACTGAATTCAATAAATAATGACAGGGATTTGAGTTTCAGACTTCACATCCTTCAGAAAATGCATGGTAACAAAATACCTTTTATTCTAGCAACTTTCTATGTTAATAACAGCGATACTTTAAATGTGTCCCTATTTTTGGGGCTTTGTCTACACATTATTTTGCATTTGTCCAGATTTGTTGTGTTAAGATATTGAGAGCTATGACTGAAAGCCATGCTACTCAGTCTGCAAAGAACAGTGCTAATACTATCACTGTAAACTCCCATTCACAATATAAAGAGATAGGGTATAAACAAGAGATCAGTCATCAAAAACACTTCCAAACATACAAGTTTACCAAACTATATAATAAACAATAGTCACAACACTTACACTTGTATAAAACAGTCACCTTACCAACCTGAATGTCAGTTACACACAACAAACTGTCATTTAGGTTGTGGATGTTTTGATAAAACATTTGTGAGAAGAAAATGGATCCAAAATGTAGAATGCAACACCATTCAGACCTTCCAGCCATCCTGATTTACTCGTTTTTTACTGAGTTTTGGTGTCCAAATAATGGTGTGCCACGATTCCCGAGTGGCACCCCTTCATTTCCGATTTTTTTTCAGGTTTTTTAAATATTCCATGCTTTCGGAGCTGATGTCATCCCATGCGCGATGATGTCAGCACCATCAGCCACATCAGCCAGTCAGAATTGAGCTATAGGACTTTCCTGGCTGGCTGGCGTGATGATGTCAGCACCATCAGCCACATCAGTCAGTCAGAATTGAGCTCTAGGGCTTTCCCGGCTAGCTGGCTGTTTGAAATCTGGCTTGCCAGCAACTAGAGTGCAAGCTGGTATTGGTATGCTTTACTTTCTCCTACTGCTGCAAGTCTGGCCGAGTGGAATGTGGATAATGTGGATATTTATTTTTCCTTCTGCTGAGTGTGAGCTGGAGAAGTATACAAACACGCTCTGGTTTTCTACTGTACAGTTGGCATCTGTCTAAGGTAGTGTGTGTGTGTGTGTGTGTGTGTGTGTGTGTGTGTGTGTGTGTGTGTGTGTGTGTGTGTGTGTGTGTGTGTGTGTGTGTGTGCATGTGTGTGTGTGTGCGTGTGTGTGTGTGTGCGTGTGTGTGTGTGTGTGTGTGTGTGTGTGTGTGTGTGTGTGTGTGTGTGTGTGTGTGTGTATGTGTGTGGAAGGAATAGCTCCGAATGGAAATATCTAAGGTATCTGCGAATTGAATTATCTATTGTTCTGCAGAGGAAGGAATTTTCATTCTGGTTAACCATTTGAATTAGTGGTATCTGCGAAATGAAGTGTGTGTCTATGTGTGTGTATGTGTGTGTGTGTGTGTGTGTGTGTGTGTGTGTGTGTGTGTGTAAGTAATTGTTAAATATGAATTTTACACACCTTCAGCTGATGTTTTTATACTTGCATTGTATTTTTAGAAAATGATCTTTAAATTGCTGACTTTCATATTATTATATTGGCTGTTTTTATCAGAGTCATCGCTTGTAAATGAGCCATCAATGATAAAATAGATTTGCTTGGCTACTAAATGCTAAATACATATTTTAGTGGCAGATTTCTAGATATTGAACAGCGCAGCAGCTTACTCTATATCCTTTTAGTGAAATGGCATTGTAGCAGAAGTTTATGTATGGTATCCTAGTGCAGCTAGAAAGACAGAAATCAGGCCCTGGCTTATACATCAGGAAAGCACATTTTTTTTTTTTTTTATGTACAGATATTAGGATAAGAAGACCTTAAATGCTTTGATTTGTGTGTCTGTTTCTCAAAAATTATTTCCTTGTAGTGGATCCAGTTTATTTCACCAGTGTGGCTGCCTGCACTTGGAAGCATATGGTAAACTTTACATTAGACTCTCATCAGAAGAGTCTGTTTATCTCACTGAGGCAGATTGTTTTCCTACTAAAATATTTTTGCTATCATTTCATTCATTTTTGATAAGGTATGTTTCATTTCTGGTGCCAATTATGTAAGGACATAGCTGTATTAGTGTTTATTCATTATACTATATATCACTTTTAAGGTTTACTTACAATTGATCCTACTCCAAGACCATCTGAATAGCTTTAAATGTTTAACCTTGTCATGTCTGTGATTTCTGTGTCTCTAAACTGGAAAAGAAGCAGTGCTCCCCATGCTAATGCTGTTGCATTTAAGCTTTGCTGACCACAGAAAAGGACACTTCTAGCAGGCTCCTAGTGCTTGCTGGACTAGCCTAAAACAACTAATGAGGAAACAAAGGAGTTGCTGAAATGCACAGCTATTATTTAAGGACATAAAAAATTTGGAGATAAAGGTGTATGCAAGGCATTTAAACTTTAATTTACCATGCAAGTAATTTATCTGTTTGGATTTGTATTTATTCAGATACTGGATACAGTGGTACAATGCCAGGAAGTCTCTGGAGCCTGGGGGTATGGATCAGAAAAGGAAGTAAAACAGTATGCACGTTAGTGTTTATGGTAAATGTGATGAAATAGCCAGGTAATAGGACACTGGAATGGCTGCAGGAGAACTCTGGTGCCATATTTTGGTTGTCTGTTCTTCAGTTTGCGTTTAAAAGTTGGTATCCCACAATTCCATTGGAGTGGGAGGGTTTCCGTAATTATGTATGCCAATTTTATGTTAATCAGCATACAGATTTGTACATATTTTTCATGGGCCTTGTCCAGATTTTTGATGTTTCCAGGTTGGGAGGTATGACACCATTAGTTTTATACACAGTTGTAATGACAGCTACAATTTGCTAATTTCACTTACCTTACTGCTGCATGATGGTTATTCTCGCATTCTAAACAATAAACATATAAGTTTGAAAAACATAGGCCTGAAAACAGTGGAATATGCATCTCAGTTCATAGTATACTTAAATATTCAACATACTTCTCTCCTTCTGCTACTCTTCAAGCCTGTGCATCTGCTCAAAGCACATCTCTCTATTCCAACTGCGGTCCTTGCATTCTGAAATTTAAAACAAACTTAAAAATTATTCTTCAGATAACAAGGAGGAACCTTTCACAGCACACTTTGTAGACTGTTATTCTGAAGAGCATTAGATAAGCACAATACTCAGCTGACATTGTAACATTATCTTTGAGCACAGATTAAAGGGCCTAAGATTCAAATCTGCAGATGTAACCTACATCCAAACTTTAACCTTGACACCCATCTGCATACCTAATGCATCTTAGCTGTAGAAGTATGTTTTCCTGGCTGTGAAAGGAGTTAATGTGATGAAATCATCCTGATGGGGGATGGTCCACTAAGAATGATCTTGGCTTAGTCCCTCAAAACTTGTAGGATGATTCTCTTCTACTATTTACTTTAGTATTTCATGACAAAACAGTCCTTCACATCATCATCATCTTCTTTCGGCTGTTCCTGTTAGGGGTCATCACAGCAGATCATCTGTTTCCATTTCTTCCTGTCCTCTGCATCTTGCTCTGTCACATCAACCACCTGCATGTCTTCTCTCACCACATCCATAAACCTTATCTTAGGCCTTCCTCTTTTCCTCTTACCTGGTAGCTTCATCCTTAGTATCTTTTTCCCAATATACTCAGCATCCCTCCTCAGCACATGCCCAAACCAAAGTAATCTTGCCTCTCTGGCTTTGTCTCCAAACCTTCCAACCTGGGCTGACCCTCTAATATACTTATTCCTAATCCTATCCACCCTCGTTACATCGAGTGCAAATCTTAACATCTTTAACTCTGCCACATCCAGCTCAAATGCCTGCCATTTTGTCAATGCCACTGTCTCCAACCCGTATAACATAGCTGGTCTCACTACCCTCTTGCAGACTTTCTGTTTCACTCTTACTGGTACTCGTCTTTTACAAATCACTCCTGACACTCTTCTCCACCCACTCCATCCTGCCTGTACTCTCTTCTTCACCTCTCTTCCACACTCACCATTACTCTGAACTATTGATCCCAAATATTTAAACTCATCCACCTTTGCCACCTCTACTCATTGCATCCTCACCATTCCTCTATCCTCCCTCTCATTCACACACATATATTCTGTCTTAGTCCTGCTGACCATCATTCCTCTTCTCTCTAGAGCATATCTCCATCTCTCTAGGGTCTCCTCCACCTGTTCCCTATTCTCACTACAGATCACAGTGTTATCTGCAAACATCATAGTCCATGGGGACTCCTGTCTGATCTCATCTGTCAACCTGTCCATCACCACTGCAAATAAGAAAGGGCTCAGAGCTGATCCTTGATGCAATCCCACCTCCACCTTAAATGCATCCGTCACTCCCACCACAGACCTCACTGCTGTCACAGTACCCTCATTCATATCATGTACCACTCTTGCATACTTCTCTGACACTCCCGACTTCCTCATACAATACCACAACTCCTCTCTAGGCACCCTGTCATATGCTTTCTCTAAGTCCTTCACAGCGTTTAAAAAAATATAAAATATAACCCTAAAAATTGCTCAGACATCTAGCAAGATTTATAAAGATGTACTTCTCCTGATGTTAAATGGCTGAGATTAATGGAATGTTACAAATTACAGATATATCCATAGGAATCTGATGAATAACTAAGTTATTTCCAACAATGCTGAAAATATATGTTAGCATCAATAAGTGCAACATGCTTTGTTAAAAGAATGCTATGGGTATATGTAATCAGTATAACAGTTTAAGATAAATGTGTCCTCATTTCAAGACTTGAACACACAGCACACATAATGAAGACATATTGCCCTGTCTCTTTACAAGCTGAGCTAACAGTCAGCACATGCTACCTATAACCAAACAGGTAATGCTCTTCAAACAATGTTGTTCAATCACTGATGTTATTAGACCATTACATATTATGGTATTATTCATAGAAAAACTAAATCAATAAGTTATTACCATGCACAACATAAACCTTAATATAAACTATTGCAATACAGATTTAAAAAAAAATATGGGTGAAATTAACCAAGGTGACAGGTTTCCCAATGTGGTTTGGAACCCACAACATGCCAACATTTGCACATGCTGGCCAATTGCTTTACAGGCCAAGCTAATGTTCAACTACACTGTCACTGTAGACAACAGGTACTGCAGGTCTTTCTAAGAAATCTTGTGATGAAAGGCAGATACAGGAAATGCATACAATTTTAACACCTCTCATATTGAAGACATAACAGCTATCAATACATACATAATAAAATATGTTTAACCAGCGGTACAGGCATTATTTTTATATTAAACAAACTTGCTTGTATAGTTGTATAGGAAAAATGCAACTAAGTTATATATGTGTTTGTCTTCCACATTGTAAGGTCCAATAGGTGATACATTAGCACTATAATGGAAAACTACAAAATAGGCAGTCATCCGCAGCCGAGGCACTATAGGCATCAGTGAAGCATGAGGACAGTGGCTATGTGAAATTATATAGTTAGATGATGCAAAAACATATATACATCTTCAAAGGACACAGTTAAGGTTATTACTCAATTATCACATTAAATTGTAATACAGGTATTGAATCCATAGTCAACAGGCCAGTAGGTACAATGGCCACTGCCTTATCCCCTCAAGCTAACTCTCACAACTAATGTATGGTTATAAAAAATGTATGTGATACATATGGGTCAAATAAATGTCTGTAAAATCCATAGGAATACTAAGGAATTTGAAGGATATTGGTACTTACTATAGGGATCTATAGTCTCCGCACCTCATCGACCATCCTTTGAAGCTTGGCTGCATCCCTACAATGCAGGACATTATAGCAGTGATGAACCTGCACTCCAGTGCAGCAGATCCCTTTCCTCTGCCAGTATACTCCCTCACAATCTGGTTCCACACATCAATTATAGTGAAACTCCTGGGCCTGGCTCTCATCCTCTGCTCCAGTCCAGCGTATATGGTCAACATCTGTGTCATCTCCTAATCAGTCCAGTTGGGTACACAGCTGCCATCACAATTTTCAATTAGTAGATATCTGAAAAATAGAAAAACACAGAAATGCTCACAGAGGTACCACTCTGTTCACAGTTAGCAATGGTGTTATTAAAAATCAGTTTTAAAAGTGGGGCTGAAGTCATGTTCTAAGATTATTTGTTGGTAAAGGGGACGTGCCACACATGATACCACTTATTAATACCTATTGGGTGTTTATGTGGTACAACTAGGTTTTTAGTGCAAGTCAATTTATGGGGATGTATGTGTATGGGATTCCAAGAACTTGAATTTTAATTAAACTTGAAAATTGGTGCAAATGATACTTAAAGCTGTTTGAAAACAAGGTGCACTTTGATTCTGTGAGTATGAGTGAGAGGTGCATTGGCAACTGGTGAAATTTCTATTTTGGTAATTAGTACATATGTTAAAGTTAATCATTCCAAAAGGTACATATTTAATCAAAATGTTAATTTTAACAGAGGTTGTTAAAAGCTTCTGGAGTCATGTTTTCTAGAAACATATGCATACAGGTGTTCTTATAAATATTTTTGTTCAGTCCTTTATGCAGTTGTATATTCGGTCTTCCACTATAAATGATAACAGTGTATGGAGGAGGATTTATGAATTATTTGCAATTTGTACTGGTAATTCCTTGGACTACATGGTCTAACTACAGAAACCTATGGATTACTACAGTATCCATATCAAGTATGTGATATTGATATGATGGATATTTCTTAACTCACGTTTCCTAAAACAGTGTTATAACAAGTGCTGCTGCCATTACAGATATTTCCTCAATGATGCTTATAACAAAGTTGTGAGCATTACTGTCTCAATTTACTATGGATCCACACTACCTACACAGCCTAAGGTATTCTAACATTTTCTGTAATGTATTTGATTAAGTGATGCAGTGTTTTATTGTGAAATATAATCAGAGAGTATTGGCATGATGGTTTTGTCTTTGGACCTCCCTTCAACATATATGTAATGTCAGGGGTTCTAATTCCAGTCACAAACTGTACAGATATTACAAGTTATGTTGATTTTACAAATACTGAATGAGGCCATTTTTGCTTCTTTTCACATGTCATGTTAGTATTTCTCACAGACAGTGGTATACAGATGTTTGCACTGCCAAGGATGGAATAGTTTTTTTTTTTCTTTTTTTACATATGCTGTTCATAGAATCTTCTTCTTCTTTTGGCTGCTCCCGTTAGGGGTCACCACAGTGGATAATCTGTTTCCATTTCTTCCTGCCCTCTGCATCTTGCTCTGTTACACTAACCACCTGCATGTCCTCTCTCACCACATCCATAAACCTTATCTTAGGCCTTCCTCTTGTCCTGTTACCTGGCAGCTTCATCCTTAGCATCTTTTTCCCAATATACTCTGCATCCCTCCTCAGCACATGTCCAAACCAAAGTAATCTTGCCTCTCTGGCTCTGTCTCCAAACCTTCCAACCTGGGCTGACCCTCTAATATACTTATTCCTAATTCTGTCCACCCTTGTCACACCCAGTGCAAATCTTAACATCTTTAACTCTGCCATGTCCAGCTCTGACCCCTGCCTTTTTGCCAATGCCACTGTCTCCAACCCATATAACATAGCTGGTCTCACTATCCTCTTGTACTTCCCTCTCACTCTTACCTGTACTCGTCTGTCACAAATCACTCCTGACACTCTACTCTACTCACTCCATCCTACCTGTACCCTCTTCTTCACCTCTCTTCCACACTCACCATTACTCTGACCTGTTGATCCCAAGTATTTAAACACATCCACCTTTGCCACCTCTACTCCCTGCATCGTCACCATTCCTCTATCTTCCCTCTCATTCACACACACATAAATGTGATCAGCCATGAATATTATCATGTGCATATCAATGTTTTCCAGATGACCAGTCATCTTAGGGCCCACCCCGGGAAAATGACATCATAACTGATGCTCTACACCAACATGGAAGGAGACTCCATGGCCATTCAGGGGATACTGTTTGGAGAAATAAATACGGACAGACCTCACCAACATGATCAATGCAGTTGGAGGCTACAAACTATCCCATAAAGCCTGTACACATTGCTGTTCAGACATGATTCTCTGTGCAACCAACACAATGACACATTAGAAGAAGTCTAGGGATGTCACAGGTGGTGGACCACCACTGGCTCCCTGATGACATCATCATTTTTGCATCAATGCATACAGCAAGAGGGGAGCAGAGAATCCCTGGTGATGGGATTGAATCTGGGGTTCCAGAACAGACATGTATGCACCCATGTTCAGTACAGGGATGAGTATTTGACACTCACTGCATGTTGCTTCAGCATGCATATTCATGTTTTCCTGTGTTTCATTTACAGCAGCAGAGTTGAGCCATGAACACACTTTCACACAGAGTGAGGATGATGAAAGTACATATAATTACAGGTATTGGTATTGTGAAGACTGGTAGAGAAGGGTGAAGGCTGCCAGCCTAGCCAGATAGAATTGTGCAGATAATTCGGTCATTTGTAAATATGAATGTAAACTACAGTCGTGTTGTTTTAAATGTAAATAAATACTGTTAAATTTGGAACCAGAAATAAATGTGACAACAGTGCACTCTACTGACCAAAGTAAAGCATGTAGTGACCATTTGAAGTAGACAGTGGTGCTGAAAAGTCTAGATGAAGAAATTCTTTCTGTTGTTTTAACCAAGACTTAAATTGCTCGATTTAAACATGCAAATGTATTTTTATTGCTCTGCTCCTGACCAGCTGCAAGATAACAAAGGGAGATGTTAAGAATGTAAATGCAGTTAATGTGTAGCCTGGGAACTCCAGGAAAGTGTAAAAGAGATGGTGTAATGTTTATCAGAACTGCAGTAGCAATTTAAACAGAGAGAATCAGAAGGCATTAAGCATTTTTGTCTTGATCATCCAACTCACAGCACTGCCTCTTGCTCACATGTAAGTTATCTTAGACTTGCGTTTTCTTTTAGGAATAGCTAGAACTAGAAAAATTAGACTAAGTGTTTTTCTGTGATGTCAGAACTGTACTGCTGAATTATTTTAAGTATTTCTGTGTGATCTCTGAACTCTTGACTAGCATTGACTGTGTAGTAGAAAGCATTGTCTTGTGGTTTTAATTATTTATTATTAAATATTTTAAAACCTTTTAACTGTGGCTGGTTTGTGTAGAGATAATTTAAGCTCTAGGGTACATTGCATATTTATAGGGTTTACTGTCCTAGTTACTCCAAATAAGCTTGAGACTGTTTAGTCATACTACCAATTGGATACTAATATTGCACAGAAATAATTGGAGTCCCTTTTAAGGGCATTTGAATAGCTGGTAAATATTAGCTGGGTGGTGGCAAGCGGTACTACAGTATAGTCTGGGTAAAAGGGTACAGCTGGAGAACATATGCCAGCCTTCCCCAGAAGTGTCTGTGTGGTTGTATAAACTCTTATCTCAAAGTGTGTGTGTGTCAGCTACTTGGGTAGGGACACGAAGCACTGGTTGGAAAAAGAGTGTGCTGAAGATTTTAGCTTGCCCAGATAGGCTGAGATCTGGACCCTACAGCTGTGCCAGTGGGGAGTCTTATTGGGCACTTGGGGAGCAAGGGAGCAACCAGCCCTGGACTGACTGTGATCTCTGTGTGGTCTTAAGGGAAATTGCACTTTACTGTGTGTATTTGTTATCCTCTCCTCATATATGAGATGCCCTCTCTGATGTTAGTGGTGAGAATTGAGGCTCCTTGATTGCTGGTCCAGGGCATGGGTGTCACAGGTATATATATGAGCTACAGACAGAGGAATGCAAACTACAGATGTAATTTGTACTGCATTAATATTCACAGGTCCATCTACTTTGGGCCTACAGCAGGGAACACAAGATGATTGTCTCTATATTGTTGCTGTGCATTATAGCTTATTAGTGCCCACACCTCATTTAATGGCACTGCCGTTTACTGTTTTATTGTTTTTTCCCTAACATTGAACACTGCAGGTACATTCAGCTGAGAGGCAAGCCAGGCATTATCAAGTGCAGAAAGACCAGGTAAGTTACAGTGATATTGTCAGAGCTTTCAAATATGTTTAGCATACATGATGACTGACATCTTTGTCAGTACAGGCCCTTCTGGTGTACAGTTGCAATATGCATCAGGTGTGTATTTGCAGCCCATATTACTGTGTTGTACATGTGATGTTGGCAGTGCTAGTTTAAATAAGTATATGACTGTGCTGTTTTTCTATTTACTTCCCACTACAGTAGAAACCACACGTCTACAGAATAGAAGTCCTCAAGTGCACATGTAAGTGATATGTGAAGGTCACACATTCAGCATGTTTTCAATGTGTTCACCTGGTAAATGTTGTGAATGATGTTGTCCATAATGTCTTTTTTCCCTACACTAGTTGAAGTTCAGCACAGTGGAACAACATCAACATCCCATGAGTGTTTGCTGGGTGTGTTGTTATGTTTTTATGCATCACGTATGTCAAGTGTGTTGGCCATGTTAATAGATTATATAGTTATGGTATGTACATTCTGTGAAACATACACACAGTAGACTGCAAGTGAAAGCAGTAGTATTTGTGACATTGCAGTGAAATATATATACCAATTGTCTTTAATGTTGTAGGCACATTGTCTTGATTTGTTCTGTGTATCTTGTAGCACATCATCTGTCTTTGTCATCCAGCAGTCCATCCAATGATCAATATGGTGTTCACATGTCCACTGGCACAGAGGACATTAATTTGTTTGGAGAGTCCAACTGTGAGGTTGACACCGATGTTGCACCAGATGTATCCTCAGATGTGGAAGCTCATTTGTTGATGCATTCAGAAGATGATGACACAGTGGTTGTTGAACAGGGTGAGTTCACTGGGCAACACACCACAGCTGGGGAGAACTGCTGCTGGCAGATGCACACAACAACCAGACACAGGGCATCACCATAGAAGTAGATGAGCAGATGTTGTACATGGCAAGTAGTCAGTGGCTGCCCACCTTTGCTGCAGCCAATGAATGGTCACAGCTGCAACATCATTCAGACATCCATGCACTTGCCCATGCCACAGATCATGTGACACACCAGCTGCATGTCATGCATGAAGGACAGGAGCATACGCACAGTCAATTACGGCTCCATTGGCAACTCAAAATGAAAGTCTGTTAACAGTTGCATGATCAGTGGAAAACCTAGCCTCTATGGTACTGCAGCAGTGTTATACTGCAAACAGGATTTTGTGTTTCATGACTGCACACATCAGATTACAACCTGTGAGAGGCATGCCACCTGTCTGTAGAACCAGCATTACCCATCATGAATCGCTGTCTGTGGTCCATTCTGCACAGATGTCAACTGCTGGCAAATCTGCTGAAGTTCTGCCAGTGACAAGGCCTTCACTTCATAGTCATGCTCCTTTATTTCAACTTAGTCGTGGCAGGGCAGATCATGGAGTTAGACATCAGTGATGGTGACCAAGACTGTGTTACAGTGTTTCCAACAGTGTAGTGCACATAGCTCATTCTATTATTTCATTCCCATCATACTGTGATATGTGTTTCTGAAAGAAAACTGCCTGCATGATGTCATGTGTGATTTCTCTTTTTTTCTTGTTATGATATTGTACATATATGTAAGTGTAGCACTGACGTGTCCCTTATTGTTCACTATACAGGGATAAAACTAAATGAGTATGCATGCATACCTGTGTTGATTTTTTTTGGACACAATTGCATATGTTCATGTTGCGTCTATATCACAACATCAAAGCTTTAGTTAATCGAATAACTAAAGCTCGATCTTGTAATGTCGAAACCGTAAAATGTTGAACAGCTGTTTCAACCCAGGGAAACACTTCCCTTGGCAGCAAAAAAAAAAAACTTTAGACCCAAAATCAAGTTAGTTAATTAGTTAATTATTCAATTAACTAAAGCTTCAATCTTGTAATATAGAATGTTAGAATATGTTATGCTTATCTTATGTGTGATGCTCAGTGTGTACATCTAGTGGCTACTTGCTATTAAATGCAATATGTGTTGCTGTGGTGGGGCAAAACCTGAACACACTTTTCAATTTGTGTACACATGCACTGTACATATGACTTGTCATGACTAGTGTCTGGGTCAGATGCTACTGTCTGATCGCATCCTACATTACCTACTCCTGTGACTTCTGTCCCCTATGTCCTTCTGCTCCTCCTCTGATAATTGTGGATGTCCTCTTCAGATATTTATGGCTGTTGAGGTAGTCCACCCATACCTGCAGCTGGAGGATTGCCATGTGCTCAGGTTAGCACGTTGTGCAGCATGGCACACACTGTTATCATCTGTGCTGCCTTCTTAGGTCTGTATTGCAGTGCACTCACAGATGTGTACAGACATCTGAACTTATCTTTCAATACACCAAACACAAGCTGTGTGGTGTTTCTAGTTATTGAGTGTGCTCTTTGATAGAGTTTCTATGCAGGGTTCAATGGATCACAGTACAGGTTCATTAACCATGGCTCAAGAGGAAAACCACAGTCACCTGTTGGGGGAGTTAAAACCCTTTTATTCAGAATGATATTGTTGATGACAGATTCTTTAGTTACATCTAGCTGTGTTCCTGTACTTACCCAGAAGGAATACCTCCAAAATTTCACCTTGCTGGAATGCAGCCCCCAGTCCACTTTCACTCCAAATGGTAACATCATGGAAATTTCCAAGGTGTGTTGTCATGATGTGTGCTATGCTGCCATCTGCTGCACGCACAACTTGGCAATTGATGGATGGTCATTCCTTTCTGTTTATGCATTGGTCCAGTTCTGGATGTTCTGATTTATTGATAGGTATGTGTGTGCAATCTATTCCAATGAGTTTATGGGGGAAGTCTGCAATATTATAGAACTGGTATATTAGAGTTCTCTGCTACATGGGTGTGCCTGGGAAGTATATATAGTTGTCCACCTTGCTGCACAATGCTTCCAGGAATTTTACAAGGATACAATTTTCAGCTGTTTGTGTACTCTCATAGCATCCCCGTGTATCCCTGGAATGTCCCAGATATGAGAACAGCTATAATGAGACTCACTTTAGTTTCAAGGGGATGGCATTTCCTTGCAGGGTATGCACAGATATATGTGGGGCACACAAATTACAGACCACCTGCACCATTTGTCTGTCTAGATGGTATCTGTTATTTCCTGATGTGACAACTGATTTAATTGCAGCCTTGCTCTGATTCTAACTGGCTGCCTTCTAGGACACACAGCCACAACCTTACTTATGGCTTGCATCACTGCTGCTTGTTGCAGTTTATTAACAGTAGGATGTGTTGATATATGTTTTTTTTAGTTTTGCTATGGATCTTGCTGTAATCCATAGTATTCACATGAATCCCTTGTTGTCCATAATGTATGAGCTGAGGATATCAAAAATGGATTTATGTGGCTGTTTGTCACATTTGGGTTACATTGTGCATGCACAATGTTTTTTTGGAATCACACCGGAATGAGTGGAATCCCTAATTATCCTATGCTGAATTCTTAAGTAGTTGGTCAGCCTTCAGTGTGTCTTCTGCAATCCTGTTTGCAGCAGGTGCTCTGAAGTCTTCCTGCTGTGTACTGCACTGTCCACAAATAGCTTCAGCACACTTTACTGAATCTGACCTCATGTTTTTTTTATGTAAAAGTGGTGAAATGTTTGGAAAAGTTGAGTGAAGAAAAAATGTTTGCATAATATTAATAACATAAATGATATAGATGTCAGTATAAGTATATATGAATAGTCTAAGAACAAGAAGAAAGAATATGTGAGAACAGTTGATGAGAATTTATTTTGTGTGATATGGGCTATTTGGAATGAAAGACTGAATGAAATTTTATCTAATTCAAAATGGATTTTGGCAGATATATTGTGAAAAAAATTGATTACAGTTGTAGAAGATGGAGTGTGCATTAGTTATGGAATATAATAATAATGAATATGTTATAAAAAATGATAAATAGTAAAAAAAAAGTAGAAATGTGTATATGTGTGCCTGTAAAAATGGATGTTTTATAAATATGTAAACAATGGGCAGGATTCAGGAAGCCTCCGTGTAAGAGTTATAACTCTTACACGGAGGCTGCAGTTAAACGGTGTGATGTCAGCATGTCATGCATATGCATGAGGTGCATGAGGCATGCTGAATCACACTGTAACTCTTACACGGTCCGTGTAAGAGAGTAGAGGCGTGTCCAGACACGCCCCAGAAGTCTAGAATGGCTGAAAGTAAACAGCCACGAGGGAAGCCATGGAAATGTGAATAACCACAATACACAACACATGCCCCCACAGACCAGCAATGTAAAAAGTGAACAGATGTTGTAAAATGAAAATAAAAAATGTTTTATTTTTTTTAAACCCCGTAAATGTGTGCTACCTTGTGCGCGGGTGTGCTACTAGCGCAACTGCAGTTAGCAATCAGTGGAAAAGGATATAAGAACTAAATATGCAAAGTAAGCCAAGAAGTAATAGCATAGCGGTAGAGTTGTCGGCTCGAGAGCAGGCAGGCAAGGTTCGAGCCCACACAACTTTTTTTTTTTTTTAAATAAGCACTAAAAAGGCCCCTGACAGTATTGTACAAATGTAAAAGTATTCCCTTTTGTAAAATGGAATGAAATGGAGCATATGTTTTCAAGTAATACAATAATAAAAATATTTAGAAATGTAGTGATAGCTAAACTGCAGTGAGACAGAGTGCCCATAGCTAAGTAGTGCTTCACAAACTGCAAACTGCTTGCCCATAGCTAAGGACTGGTTTAACAGGCTCAAACTGTGTGCAACTAGCTGTGCTACGTTTAACATGTGTGTTACTAGCCAATTAAGATGTAATCCAGCGCACACCGTTTGCGCGACGCTCCCACAAGCTAACCGGCATGAGCTCCGTGCAAACGAGCGCAGACCTGGTTTTAAAGTGTTTAAATGTGCTTTTGGCATGATTGATTGACAGGTCCTGAAGTCATTTCCAGACAGTCATAAAATTTAAAAGTCAGTGGTCAGATTCGAACCCAGGATACCATGCACTAGAGTCAAGGTACTAAACCACTAAGCCATGACAGCAGTACTCAGAAATGCAGAAATAGCATATAAATAGGATATAAGCCAAAATGGAGCATGATAAAGCAGTTTCTGTGAAGTAGATACAATTCCAAACCAGCCAATCATAGAAATGTGCGGGAAAATCGGCATATATAAGCCCCATAGGTGGGAATACACAGCATAAACGATTGTAGAATAGACCTGCAGGCAGAATGAGTGGAGTAGGGGAGGGACGTTGCTTTCGAGCACAGCGGTGGGGCGTTGAGGAGTCCAGATACATGGTCTGGCTCCTAGTTCACCATCATGAGGCCCAACTCATGCAGGGCCAGGTCTCATGGGGAGTGTACAGGGTGGAGGCATGGGACCAGTTGGCTCATGATCTGACCAGTGCTACTGACATTCCACGCACTGGTTAGCAGGTCCATCACCACCATGCGGACCTGAAGCGACGTAAGCAAGATCAGTTGACCCAATGGATCCAGGAGGCCCTGGATATGCCCAATGCCCCACTACTGAGTAAGTTACATTTTACTTATGTATGTAAGGAATTCAACTAGCTGATACCAAGGAGATGTGTATTCCAATATTATTTGTTTTGTATTACAGCTGCAGGTGTCCGCTCTGCGAATCGAATGGCACATGAGCGGAGGGTGGTGCAGCTGCGCCACCATGCAGGTTAGTAACCCCACCTAGTACTTGTAAATAAATATTATAGTGTAGCACGTAGCAGAACATTGCAGTGTATTGATTAAAAGTAAAAAAGTAATAGAATGTGCAAGCAGCAAGTAAAAGTCTGCAGGTATGGCTGCAACAAGTTCATCAGTATGCAAGTGAAACTGGGAATATAAGTGATAGAAATAAATAGTGCTGTAATACAGATGTCCCACCATCAATTAAATGTAGTATAACCTGCAGTAGTCTCAAGAGTACAGCTTCAGAAGCTGAGGTAATCACAGGTGAGATATATCACCTGTTGAAATGCTGAATCATGACAGAAGTGAGGCTGCTGGAAAGTGTTGGAATCCCCACAGGTCTAATATGTGAACAAAGCCTAGAAGTACCAACCTGAACTGTGAAATTGCAGGATGTGTGAGAGTGACAGAAAGGGTCATGTATCAATGAATAATGTAGTAATAGCACCTGAATATATAAGCTTCAGTGTGGTTCTACAGAAATAAATGCATGTGGGAATTAAAACTTAACATCCCAAACTGATTTCAGTGTGTCTGACTCTTGAATGTTCAGGCCAAACTCTGTATATGGTGATCACAGTCAGCGATTTGCAGATAGAATGAATGATTGTCTGACATACTAAACATCCATAGCTGTCCCCTGCCCTGTCATCAAAGTGTAGCAGGATGATGTATCTGATCAAATTCAAAATAACCAGGATAGTGATGTATCTGCAACAGGTCTAGCATGATAGTCATGTAAGAATCAGTGGGAAAGTATCACCCACAAGCTAATTGTGTTTCTATTACAAATGTATATGAATGTATAATTTATGAATGTGTCATCATTTTCTTTCTCCATCCCACCCTATAATTGCAAATAAAAAAACACTAAATATTGGTATGTGAACATTTCATTAACCATGGAGATTTGTCCTGTTTCAAAAATATATGCATGTCTGTTGTTGCATGTGCCCTGGTCATACCTGCAAACCGGCAAACCTGATGGCCTGTTGCCATTATTCAACCCTGCATGTTGTTCAATTGTGTATTTCTGTTCAAATAATGCATGTGATATTGATATGCCCGTTGTTCAATGGTGTTAATATCTGGGTGTTTGTTTAATGGGAATACCAATGCATGCTGTTACAACTAATTTGAATGGAATAATATGCCACTAACCCAAACTAACATAACATACACACAAACCTAGAATGCTTGGGAAGGCAGGTCCCAGTGGACCCACCTCTCCCACCTCAGCTGGCGAGTGCACCTGGCACTAGTGCTCAGGCTGGACCCTCCTCCGGTGGCCCTGTGCCACCTTCGGGTGGAAGCACTGCAGGGGATGGGGCCTGTCCCCCCTCTGCAAGCGTGGCCGGAGGAGCACGTCCACTCACCCTCAAAGGTGTCCGGTCTGTGGTGCGAAGGGAGATTCAAGACTCTGTCCTTGGGCCCCTACGCCAGCTTGAGTCCCGGGTGGCACAGCTTACGGGCTTGCCCATTGTCCCGCCCGCACAGCCCCCAACACAGCCCCGTCCTGGGCTGTGAAGGAACAGTGGCAACTGCCTATGGTTGGGGATATCAGTTCCACTGTTGCCATCTGTGGGCTCATGTGCCATGGATATCCCAACCTCCATCCCCGTCAATTGTGTAACCCCCCCCACATGTGTCATACACCGCCCCTGTATGCGTCTTGTCTGTCTTGTCTGTTAATCTACCCAACCTACCTCCCCAGCTATACCGACTACCTCACCTGACATAACACTCTCACCTGATAAAAAAACAAAAAAAAGGGCACTCTGTACCCACAAAAAAATTACGCCCCATACATAGCTGTCCATGTTGCACACATGTCCGCTGGACATTGAAACTGTTAATTACAATTGGCTGTACAACAGGTATTAATGTTGTCCTGACACCTCTCTCAGGGGTGGAAGGTTCCAAATGTCACACCAAATTGCATACAAATGCACAGCTGTTGCTGAGAAAGACATGGGCAGCTATGGGTCTCACCTACATCATTCCTGCAAATACCAAGCTTGTTTCCCTACTGTCTTACCCTCTTTGTGACCACTTTTTCACCACTTTCCTGTCATCCCTTTTTCTTTTCTTTTCTTTCAAAGAAAATAGCGCGGGTGTGCGCTTGTGTGCACGGAGCTCACCGCCAGTGCGCACGCGTGAGCTCCGCGCAAATGAGCGCAGACCTGGTTTTAAGTGCTTAAAAGTGCCTTTGGCACTTTTGATTGACAGGTCGTGTACTCATTTTGAAAGAAAAATACATTCCCCCTGGCAGTCTCGAACCCAGGACCGTGGTAACACTAGTCTGTATGACCTACCACTAAGCCATGACTCTCACACAAGAACATATTGCTAAAATAAATATAACATGTAATAGTAGGAATCAATAGAAAGGTAATATAGGATGTGTACTACCCAAAGCATGTCAGGTAGATTTTAATGCCTGAATTACTGGATTCCCACACTAGTTTAGTGTTCACGGAAACAGCCCTACTAATTGTTAGCTTGTACATAATAATGTGAGGTAATGTTCATAAATGAAAGTATTATATGTACACATATATATATATATATATATATATATATATATATATATATATATATATATAAATATATTAATACATGTGAAATATAGTGGTAGGTGTCAGTATTCACACACACTCACAAAAGGAAACAGTGAAAATAAATGCAGCAACCACAATCTACAACACAGCCTGACTCCTGTGAGACTTAATAACCCTTTTAACTGCATAAAGGTGCCTTCAGCACTTTGATTGCCAGGTCCTAAACTCAGTTTGAAAGAAAAAAATTCCTACTGTCAGTTCCAAGCCCCTTGGTAACACTAGTCTGTATGACCTACCACTAAGCCATAACTCTCATACAAGAACATAGTGCTGAAATAAATATTACATGTAATAGTAGGAATCAATATAAAGGTAATATAGGATGTGTACTACCCAAAGCATGTCAGGTAGATTTGTAATGCCTGAACGACTGTATTCCCATACTAGTTTAGTGTTAACAGTAACAGCCCTGCTAATTGTTAGCTTGTACATAATAATGTAAGGTAATGTACATATATGAAAGGCAGACAGACAAGTTGTTAATACAGACATCCAAAATAATAGAAATATAAACCAGCTTGTTAATTAAATCAACATACATTTAAGGAACTCAAACAGTTTAAAGTCATACACAATGTACTGTCGGTTTCAAAGCAATTCTACCTAAAACATAACGGTTATGCAATAAGGCAAAAGCCATATAGATAATAGTTAAAGCTCAGAAGGGTAGAGAAGTAGAAGGATTATGAAAGATAAAATAATAGGGAAGAGGCAGGAGTCAAGAAGGGAAGTGAGGAAAAGAAGGAAGACAGTCAAAAGGAGGTGGGAGGGATGGGGGAAGTAGGTCAGAGCATAGAAGGACATCAAGGGAAAAGAAACAGGGTAGAAGCTAGTTTTTATGCACAATGAGGGGTTAAAGGTAAAGAGAGGGTGGGGAGAGGGACGTTAGCCTGGAGTACTACAAGAACAAAGCCAGTGGTTTTGGAAGTACAGTTTGAGTTGTTGTTTGAAGAGAGGTAAGGGTGAGATTAGAGTTAACTCCTTGTATGTACATATGACTGTTCTGTACACTGTTACTTCATGCACGCATAAGGTGTGCATGTGGTATGTATCTGTCATCATGATATGTAATTGTGCATGTGTGATACAGGCATTATGAGCAGCTGATGTGTATAAGGGAACTAGTGTACTACTGTACTGTATCATGTGCAAAACAAATGGCACACTTGTGCCCACTGACATTACTCTCTTCATATTTCCAGGTCCCTCCCATCTATCAACGAGGCAGGCCATACATGCTGGTGAGTGTGTTTAACATTACCTGAAAAACAATTTATAATACTAGTAAGAGTAGTGTAACTCTGTAGTATACATGCTGGTGAGTGTGTTTAATAATACCTGCAATACACAGTTTAACAATAGTAAGAGTAGTGTAACACAGTACTGATGTGTGTGGTTACTGTGGGGTGTGCATGTGTGCGAGTGTGCCTGTGCCCATGTGTGCATGTGTGTTTGTGTCCATGAGTGCATGTGTCCATTTCTGAATGTGTGCATTAGTATTGAAGTGCATCTCTGTCAAATATGTGTTGAGACTGTAATCTGTGTTCCCTGTTTTCCTCCCGTAGGTTCTGGTGCTGCTCTGGTGACCTGCAGCAGGGAACCTGAATCTTGTGCCCCAGGTACTGATGATGATGAAATGTCTGTAATGGTGCAGGAAGGTGTGTCTGGGTCCGCCATTGGTCAGCCAATTGACAGTACACAGCTGTCAACCCCTTCAATGCGCACAGTCATCCTGCCGTTACATCCTTTGTCACCATTGTCCCTAGGTGATGGACAGTATGCAGTGGGCATAGATCAGGGTAATGTGGTACCTGTGGTACATGCATCCCCACAAAGCAGCCATGAGCAGGGTCCTCCAATGGTACCACGCAGACAGTCACCCATGGGTTCTCGTGGGGGCATCCATGGCCGTACTGCCTCTGGCCGACTTGCCCAAGGAGGTATGTCAACCTCCACTATGTTTCGGACTGTTATGCAGGCACAGGCACGTATGGAAAGGTACACCAGACAGGGTCTGAGGGAGCTGAGAGCATGTCGCACAGCCATGACAGACGGCATGCGTGACGTTGCGAATGCTATCCGTAACTTCACAGATGTCGTTGACAGACATTGTGGGGACATGCTGCTCCACAACCAGATGTCCATGGGCCAGGGTGATGGTGTGCGTTTGTGATGTCGACGTGGCCATATGCCAGCAACAGCACCAGCTGGCAGTGGCCGCGGATGACAACAGGCCCACTCACGCACCTCAAGTGCCAGCACCAGCCCCCCAGCAATGCTGGGTATTTGCTGTCATCAGGATGCCCCAGGAGACCACGTGCACGTGGCTCTGGACAGTCCCAACAGGGAACTGTGTCCAGTCAACACACCCCCACTTCCGATGACAGTACCCAGTCTGGGTTAGTACCAGATACGGCCCGTAGCACCCCTGCCAGGCACAGGTACCTTGTCCATGCCCACAGACACTGATCTGGATGACCTGACAGGTGCAGTCTGTGGCTGTCCACAAAACCCTGTACATGGCAGCCATTATGTGGGACTGTGTGTGTGCTTACACACATGCAGAAATCTAACACCTAGGGCAAACACATACACACACACACTGCACCAACACCAGTCCACCCTGTACTGCTGCCCCTCACAAACACACATACACACACATGTCAATTGGTGTTACCAGTGGCTGGCTTGGGCATACCTAACCCACACCCTGTGCATATGATGACACTGTGCCACCTCCTGCATACTACAACATTGGTGCAGGAAAAGGTAAACACATTGCTGATGCACAGGGTGACTACATAGATGTGTATAAGTAGTAACATGTTGGTAACTGTTCACTGTTCCACTATGATTGTGTGTATATCCCAGCAGTCCTGCTGCAGTAACTGTATGAATGTCCTCAATTGTTATCTGCACCCATACTACTTACCAAAGTGTACCAGCTGCACACCATCACATGCTACCATTGACTATGGGAATGCGCATCATGTGCTGTTATGTAGATTCAGCTATATGTATCTGTTCTGTCACACATGCATTTACATACACCCTGCTACCCCCACACATGCACATGCTCACCTGCCATTCCCATTATTTATTACCCTACATGAGTAGCTGTCGATACATGACAGGTACATATATGAGAAGTGCACTATGTTGATTACTACCGATTTCCTCCTCTCTACCTGTACTCACAGGGTGCAGGCAACCTCATTAGTTCAAAGGTGTAATGTGCATCAGGTACTGTGGTACCCTGATTGCCACATCAAACATGTTTCCCATATGGAAATGCACACACAGACACATCCCACATCCACACACTTGCCACATTCAGGCTTCAAAACACTATCTAGGTATATTCTGGTACATGTGCGTGTTACAGTAGCATGTAACACTATACTGAGTACTGGCAGTTGTCTGTTGTCATGTTGTTTGTATAGACTAAAAGGATTGTTCGTTTATCCTACTTCATTTTGTGGACATTACTTGAAGAAGTGTTACCTTACATGTGTTATTGGTACCACCACCTTCTCTTTTGTAGTTTTGTTTGTATAAGGTGCAGTCAACATCACTGCTTGTTAAGGGAAATGTGCACCCTGGAGTGCATAGCCCCATTTGGCAAAAGCCACATCCCACCCCCACCATTGTGCACACACACTAACCCCACCCACAGTAAAACACATACTTTCCATTTGCAAGATTCAAACCCCTACCTAACTGTGTTATGACAGTAAAGGCAGACACATTAGCAGAGTGTGCTATCTGCATCAGTGGGAGACATTCTTTCTAATGCTGTACTTAGAGGGTGCTGACATCATCTGTGTGTAGGAGGAGGGATGTGCACCCTGTAGTGTGTTCTCCCAGTTAGCAAAAGGCACTTATCCCTCCCAGCATTATGCACACACACAAACCCCACTCATACTCACACACATACATTCCCTTCGCATGATTCAAACCACTACCTAATTATGTTATGACACCGGCGAAAGATGCATTAGCAGAGCGCGCTATACGAATTACTGGAGGACTTTCATTCAGGTAATATAGTTATAGAGTCCTGACATCATCAGTGTTTCAAAAGGGGAATCTGCATCCTGTAGTGTACTGTCACAGTTGCTAATAGGGGCATTTCCCACACACACATCGATGTATTCGAGGTTTGCATATGTGGGGGATCCAGTACTCCAGTGTGATTAGTATATGGTTCGATTGCAACAATGAGGGATATACTTCCAGTGGTGAGCATTTTGTACTCATGTTTGTGATGATCAGGTCTAGTATATCTGCCCCTCTTGTGGGAAGGTTGATTACCTGTTCCATAGCTAAAGAGTGTCTGATCTATGGGAACCCTAGAGCTTGGGTATTGTGGCTTGTGTAATGTTCACAGTCTATGTTTGGGTAGCTGACGTCACCCAGTATGATGGTGTTTGCAGAGAAATCTATACTCTCCTGTGTAAGCATGAAGGCTGTGTGGGAGTCCTGAGTTTGAGAGGGTGCTGTAAGAGCTCCTCTGTGTCTCTTTCCATGTGGTCCAGGGAGGTACGTCTCAGGTTGTTTGCACCAGCATGGACAATGACTGCCTCATACTTGTACTTGCTGTGGAGTGACCTGTGTGCCTGTGTTATGTGGCACATTCTATCACCCGACAGGTAGCTAAATGTGACCCTCACCTTGCTCAGTCTGGAGGGCAGGACGTCAGTCAACAGCTCATGTCAAGCATGTTCACACCCCTCATAAATGATGTGGAAACCTTCAAAGGCCCCAGGCCTGTTGAAAATATGGACCAGACTGCAGATACCTGTATAAAGTCATTCTATGGACACATTCAGGAATGCATGGATCATGCAACCACATATGAAAGCATGACCCAATCTTCCAAAGGCAGATATCCTGTGTGCTGGACACCAGCCATAAACAAACTATACAATAGAAGGATGAAGCCACTACATGAAACAACTAACTCCCAAAATGTGAAGGCATCACTGATGAGTATTAGAAGACAACTGCAGGCACTCATACGATTGTCTAAGGCCATCTTTGAAAGAAGATTCCACAAGCCACTGAGGATAATCACAAGGCTTTCTGTAGTTATGTTAGGAACCTGGGTGGTAATACCCAGATATGCTCAGAGGTAATCCAAGATGTCACACGAAATACAAAACACACAGACATTGCCATCATCCTAGTGGACAGGTTCACTGCTACCTTCTCCCCCCACCACACCAAAAGGGCAAATATGTCTCCCAGCAGAGTGCTGCCCCCCCCCCCGACATCACAGATGCTCAGGTAAGAGCTGCCCTCTCCAAAGTAATAAACACTGCATCAATGGGACCAGACAGTGTCCCAGGCTGTGTCCTACATGAACCACAAGAAGAGCTACACCCAGACATAACACTACTGTTCAATCCCAGCCTTACTATCCGATATTTGGCCAAAGAGTGGCGTACAGCAACAGTGGTCCCTCTACATTCAGGTGGTGCCTAAACGGATCCTGGACACTATTCACCCCATATGACTGAATAGCTTGGTCTGCAAAGCTATGGCAAGGACCATCATGAACCTCACATATATAGATATTGGGGACCTACAGACATGTCACCATACACAGTTTGGCTTTGTTAATGGCAGATCCTGCCTCTCAAACCTGTTTGATTTCTTTGAAACAGTCACCAAGGCCACTGTCAAGGGGAAGGAGGTCTACACAGCCTACCTGGACCTTGCATAAGCCTTTGATACAATACCCCACTTGTGCATTCTAGGGAAGCTCACCAGTGTACATATTAACCCCTATGTTACTATGGATATTGCACAGTGGCTCAAGGGCAGAACACACATGGTTAGAATTGCTGGAGCCATGTCAGCCTCAAACCAGTTACAAGTGGTGTCCCACAAGGCTCAGCCCTGGGAGCTGTCATGTTCATTATATATTTATCATAGGTACAGGCCAACATGGAAGTACTGTGGCTGAGCAAGTCGCAGATGACTGCAAACCGGATGACATAATCAACTCTCCAGCTAACACACGCATCCTCCAAAAGGGCCTCTTGCAAACACACGACTTGTGCCACAGCCATGGCCTCAAGGTGAATGACAAAAAGCGTATAATCATCCCCTTTGTCAAACACAAAGTGACCACAAAGTACCACATATGTGTTAATCCATTAAGTGCAGACGAAGGAATTATGGACCTTGGGGTACACAGGTTGATAGCATTCTACCATTTGACAACAACATGGACAAAGTGGTTAGGAAAACATTTTATATGGGCCACATCATCATGATGGGATCCACATGTAGATCAGGGGAGGACATTGTGCCCCTTTACTCATCCCTTATCATGCCCATAATTGACTATAATGACCCTGTCGGCATGCACCTTACCAGACACCCGCAGCAACTGGAAAGACCACATATGTACCTCGACAAGAGGATCAAAGGGCTCAAACAGATGCCACATACTGGCTGGTTAAAGAAACAGCAGCTCTACTCAGTGGCATACTGTCTCTTCATAGGCAGTCTGTGCCTGACATATAAAGCCATGTCAAACCCTCACTTAATGGCCATGCTACACCTCAGAATATCCAGATCCCATCAGGATACACGCTGGAAAGACTTGAACCTCAGGAGTGATATACATAGGACATGCTGGAGGGGCACATTCATAACTCAGAGGCTCCCTTCATTCTGTAATATTATCCCAATAGAGGTTAGGCAGAGTCACTCAGTGACTATCTTCAAGAGTGATATTAATGACTGGATGTGACATTGTAGGGTTACCCTGGGTATCACTTATGTGTCACTGTTAGACAGAGGCACAGTATACTAACCTTGGAAAAGGGCATAGCAAGATAGGTTTACAATGCATGGTGAAAGCCACACACATTCTGGCTAGGTGGATACATGCCCTGGGCAGACATCCCTGTATGAACCTATGGACCTATGTATCTTGTTCACCATTGGCCCTATGTGCTGTTAATCACCAATGCAATCTCAATACTATGGTAGCATGTGCAAAGATCAGTAGTCAGTCACCTCTATGGTACAGTTGTTGAATATGTGAGTCATGTAGTAATGTCACAGCTGCCACATGTACACAGTCAACCCTATCCCCTACCCATGGATGTACAACACATTTATGAGATGGAAACACGTGGCCAAACTGTGGACTAAGCACTCTGAACCCAGTACTGGCATAACCTGTCAGGTGGCATGAAATACTACAGTGACAGCAATACCAGTCTGATGTGGACCTACACTGACAGCAATACAAGCATGGAAACACACCGGGCCATTCATGGAGCCTAAGGATAGCATCCTGCATGACTGGCATACACCTCTGCAGCTGGCACACAGGCATACGTTAGGCCTGCACACAGCACGCATAACACATAGCACACAAATCCTGTGTGCCAAACAAGCACAGTCTGTACAGCTATACAACACTACTGCTGCAGTTGTGTTAGGTACTTTTATTGTCCAGTACAGTGAGGACATGCTCACCAAGCTGGACAAGGTGTAGGTCACAGTGATATGCTCATGGGGCACTATGGTCCACCACATAACACAAGCATACAGGTCAGTCAGATGCATGGACACATATGACTCAGTCATTGTCCATGCCACCACAGCTGATGTGGGATGTCCCTCACTGGGATACATGATAGGGAACATGGAAGGGATCACTGAGCAAGTGACACAGGCTGGTAGAACCCTGACCTTGGTTGGCATCAGACCCTCACCAGGGATTCTGACATATTACTGAATGCTAATGAATTACTGTAGCTACAACTCCCTAGCTGAACGGTTCTTAGCATGCGGTCACTGCATTGCTATGGAATAACGTCTTACCACTCCCACAACAGGTAAAACATGCAGCACCTGTTCATCAACAACAGGTAGACTATATGCCCCAGACCAGGTGTGTATCCCTCACTACTAGGCTGATAGCATCTACATCTCACACTGTATATACACATCCCACATGCAGCACCTGCACAGAAGACCACAGTCATAATGTTACCCTGTGCAAATACCATGTATTCACATGTGGCAGGCATCACACATGGTAACTATTGAAGGTCACAGGTACATATGTGTATTTGGCACACACATACATCATGTGTGCATTGCCATAACTGGTTTAATCAATGTCATGTATTATTGTGAGAGACAATCCGCACACATGGGCATTCTGTGTGGGCAAAACACACGTGGCATGTCTGTAATCAAAAGCCATAAATAATTGTGATATCATTTAGAAAGGGGTATGTGCATCCTGTAGTGTGTTTTCACAGTTGCCAAAAGGGAAATTTCTGTCATACACACTTACCCCCCCTTTACACACACTTGGTGGATTCAAACCCCTACCTAACTATGTTATGACACTAAACACAGATGCATTAGCGGAGCGCGCTATTTGCATTACTGGAAGATTTCCTTTCTCCTGATATACTTATAGGGTGCTGACATCGTCAGAGTTTAGAAAGGGGAATGAGCATCCTGTGGTATATTTTCACAGTTGCCAAAAAGGATGCTCCTTCACACACAATACCACCTGCTGGATTCAAACCCCTACTTAACTATGTTATGACACTAGAGACGGATGCATTAGCAGAGTGCACTATTTGCATTACTGGGAGATTTTCTTTCTCCTGATATACTTCTAGGGTGCTGACATCATCAGAGTTTAGAAAGGGGAATGAGCATCCTGTGCTGTGTTTTCACAGTTGCCAAGAGGGATGTTCCTTTCATACATACTTACCCCCCTTCACACACACTTGCTGGATTCAAACCCCTACCTAACTATGTTATTACACTAGAGATGGACGCATTAGCGGAGTACGCTATTCACATTACTGGGAGATTTCCTTTCCCCTGATATACTTATAGGGTGCTGACATCTTCAGAGTTTAGAAAGTGGAATGAGCATCCTGTGGTGTGTTTACACAGTTGCTAAAAGGGATGTTCCTTTCATACACACACACTTATCCCCCTTCACACACACTTGCTGGATTCAAACCCCTACCTAACTATGTTATGACACTAGAGATGGCGCATTAGTGGAGCATGCTATTCACATTACTGGGAGATTTCCTTTCCCCTGATATACTTATAGGGTGCTGACATCATCAGAGTTTAGAAAGTGGAATGAGCATCCTGTGGTGTGTTTACACAGTTGCTAAAAGGGATGTTCCTTTCATACACACACACTTACCCCCCTTCACACACACTTGCTGGATTCAAACCCCTACCTAACTATGTTATGACACTAGAGATGGACGCATTAGCAAAGTGCACTATTCGGGTTATGGGGAGATTCTTTTTCTCCTGATATACTTATAGGGTGCTGACAAGATCAGTGTCTAGAAAGGGGAATGAGCATCCGCTGGTGTGTTTTCACAGTTGCTAAGAGTAACATTTGGACTAAGTGTGTGAGCATGCCCAGTTCAGCCTTCCCATGGCATGTTGTGTGAAAGATGTCTCATTTATCTAAGTGTGTGAGCATGCCCAGTGTGAGCTTTCCATATGTTGAACTCTGCAGCCCATCACATTTGTGGATGAGTGTGACCTTCAACAAATACCTCCAGTTTATGGTTGTGTGTTCTGTGCCATGTTGTGTAGTTACTGTCCAAATGCTTTTTGTGTGAACACAACAGGGAGTATACTGTGCCTGCAGGTTTTGCATGGGATACTTTGCACACAATTGTCAACATCCGTTCATACTGACCTAACACTGTAGTACTGTATAGTGTAGTGGTTCAGTTCTTTCACTGTGGTGGTCAGTATCCTGGGCTTTAGTTCTATCACTGCTTTACATTTCCATAGTGTGCACAACAGCCTGGTTAGGGTCCAGTTGTGCACATCTGCACAAAGGCGGTGCCTCTACGGACCCTGGTAATTACCACCCCATAAGCTTAACAAGTCTAGTCTGCAAAGCTATGGAGAGGATCATAATGGAGCTCATAAACAAAGATATAGGGGACATGCAGACATTGGACCCATCCCAGTTTGGCTTGGTCAAGGGCAGATCATGCCTTTTGAACTTGGTCGACTTCTTCAAAACAGTCACCAAGGCCATTGCTGAGGGAAGGGCAGTCCATACAGCCTACCTTGACCTTGCAAAGGCTTTCGACACAATACCCCACTCGGGTATTGCAGAAGGACCTACCAACCTAAATGTAAACCCATATGTCACAAGATGGGTTGCAAACTGGCTTAAGGACAGGACCCACAGGGTTAGAGTTGCTGGCGCTATGTCAGACTCCAAGCTGGTCACAAGTGGTTCCCACAGGGCTCAGTCCTTGGCCCCCTATTGTTCGTCATCTACTTCTCAGAGGTACAGGCCAACATGGGAGGACTTTGGCTGACAAGGTTTGCAGATGACTGCAAACTGGGCGCCATAGTGGACAGTGCATCAGACACGGATATCCTTCAGAAGGGACTCACGGACACTGATAGCTGGTGCCAGAGCCATGGCCTGACATTAAATGCCAAAACATGTATAGTCATACCCTGCAGGAAAAGCAAGGTAACCCCAAGCTACCATATAGGTGGCAATCCTGTAAGCACAGAGGAGGTTATCATGGACCTGGGGACCCAGGTTGACAGTGGCCTTTCTCCTGACACTCACATTGCTAACATGGCTAGAAAGACCTTCTACATTGCCCACCTGATCAGGAAGGGATTCACATCCAGATCTAGTGGGGTCATTGTTCCCCTATACTCTTCACTTATCAGACCAATGATCGAGTATAATGTCCCATTCTGGATGTATCTCACCTGACATCTGCAGCAGTCATAGAGACCCCAAAAGTCCCCCACCAAAAGGATAAAGGGTCTCCAACATCTGTCATATGCTGCCAGATTGAAGACACTCCAGAGGTGACATGTGCCTGACATGCAAGGCCATGTCCAACCAGGAAGTAATGGACATGCTCCACCTCAAAATCACCAAATCCACCAGAACCACTAGGGCAAGTGACTTAAACCTTAGCAGGGATATAAGTAGGAGATATTGGAGGGATAGATTTATCACTCAGAGACTCCCTATGCTGTGGAATACAATCCTGGTCCATGTGAGGCAGAGCACCTCACTGGCTCTGTTCAAGGGGAATCTTTACCTGTGGATGGGAGATCATAGGTTTACCCGGGATCGCGTCTCTGTGCCACTGCTGGACAGAGGCACGACAAACTAATGGGCACAGTATTGTTTCCATATAAGGGGTGGCGCCACAAAACTCTGGGCTGGGCTTATACCTGCCTTAGGGCAGATAGCCTAGTATAAACCTATGAACCTATCTGACCATGTTGCATTATGTTCGGATATGAACTACTTACAACAGCCTCATCCAACATCAGTAGTGTATTCCACAACATAGGTGTACATTGGCAAACACTACTGATGTGCCCTAGGCCATTTCTAATGCTAGTCTGAGAGTGTGTTTGTCCTTCGACACATTGTAAGTGTAGTTTGCCATGACATATGTCTTGTGTAGTATACTGTGCTTCTGTCTACCTGTGACATAACATTGATACCCAGGGTAAACCTACCATCTCCCATCCACTCATTAAGATTCCTGTTGAGGAGAATCAATGAGTGACTCTATGGATAACCTGTACTGGTAGTTTACTCATGCATGGGGGTGGCTTCTGTGTTATGGATACTGCAGCTTGTCCTATGTATGTCAGTGCTGGGGTTCAGGTCCCTCATGTGCATAGCTCACTGCCATTCAGATTGTACAAGGTGCAGCATGTTCATTGATTCCAGCTTGGACATGGCTTTCTACATCAGACACAGCTTGCGTCTGGGTGGCCAGCATGGCAGTGTGTGGAGTTGCACTCTGTTTAATCAGGCAACACATTACATGTGTTCAAGCTCTTTGATACTCCTGGTGAGGTACTGTTGTGGACTTTACAGTTGATGGAGGTGTCTGCTGAGGTACACCCCACAGGGGCTGTTGTGGTCATTTGTAATGCTGATGAAGGATAACTGCAGAACCACAATGACCTCTCCTTAGCTAGATGTCATAACCTTCATGATTAGGTTGGTATATGGATTGTTTCTGTTAACACTACAGCCACATGTTTGTCCTATGCAGGATATCTATCCCCTTGTGTACCCAGGTCCGTCATTACATGTGATGTATGTAATGGGTTAACACCTATGTGGTAATTGGTGGTTACTTACTGTATATCCACAGAGGATGACTATACAGTTGTCTCCATTTCACATGCTGACATGGCTATGGCACCGGTTGTCTGTTTCTATGTGGCCCTTTTGTGGGACGCTTGTGTCAGCTGGAGTGTTAGATATGTTAGGCAGTTTGTAGTCCTCTGCAAACATGTTCAGGCACAGTCCTTACATGTTGGCCTGTACCTATGGGGCATATATACCAGATGGGAAAGGTCCCAGGACCAAGCTTTGTGGGATGCCTGTTATATGTGGTTTGTAGTCTGACATGGCTACAGCATGTCTGGCCATGTCAGTTCTGTCGTTGGTCTGGTTTGCAACCCCTCTAGTGACATTGGGGTGTATATTTAAGCTGGTGAGCATATCTATATTGAACACATAGGGTATTGTATGGAAGGCTTTGCAAGGTCCAGCTACACTGTGTGGGCCACATTGCCCTCATCAGTGACCTTAATCACTGTTTCAACTGAGTCACACATGTTTAGGGGCGGGGTCTGCACTTCATAAACCCACACTGGCTAGGGTCGGGTGTCAATAGATCCCCAATATCGTTATGTCTGCGGTACATGCTGATCCTTACCATAGCTGTGCAGACCAAGCTTCTCAGGAATCTGTGGCGGTTGTTTTTAGTATCCATTCAGGCGACACCTTTCTTGAGAACACCCACTGTTGTTGTACACTGCTCTTTGGGTACATATCCTGTGGTAAGGCTGACATAATGTCAGGGAGGCAGCGATCTGCTGGGAAAGATATTTGGCATTATGAGGGGGGCGGGGGTTTGCACTGCACATGTCAGGATGTATGTTGGCAATACGTGTGTGTGTTTGGTATGTTGTTTGTAATATTTGTGTGATCCAGAGCATATCCAGGAATTCACAACACACTTACTACCATCAGTTGCAGCAGCCTTGGAGTTATCCTTAGTGTTCCGTACAATTTGTATCATAGTACGTTCATGGGTTCATACTAAGCTATCCACCCTAGGGCATTTGTAAGCATAGCCACAGTGCATGTGGCTTTTGCCACCCCTTGCTATGTGAATATTATGACCACTTATGATTTACTTAGCTGTGCCTCTGTCTGGACATGACACAGTAAAGACCCCCAGTGTACATCTACAATTATCCATCCATTTTGCTAACTTCCTGTTGAAGAGTGTCAGTGAGGGGCTCTGCCTAACATGTAGTGGTATTCTGTTCCAGGGTGTGGAGAGACTCAGGGTTAGGTATCTGTCCCTCCAGCACATCCTATTTGATTATGTGTTAAGGTTGGCATCTCTGACTCACACAGCTCCGATGGCTTTGGGTTTTCTGGGGTGGAGCATGTCCATTACTTCTGTGTTGGACATGGACTTGTACAACAGACATACAATGCCTCTGTGTTGGCAGTATGTGACTGCATTCGGCTGTGGTGTCTACAGCCAGGTGACATATGAGATATAGTTGAGACCCTTTCTGACTCTTGCTGAGGTACCTTTGAGGTCTTTCTAACTGCTGCAGGTGCCAGGTAATGTACATCCCAAATGAGGCATTGTATTACAATATGGTCTGATAGGGGAACAGTATAGGGGCGCAATGACCTTTGTTGACGTAGATGTGACTCCTTTCATGATACAGTGTCCAATATAGACGGTCTTCCTAGACAAATTGGTGATGTGGCTGTCACATGACAGGTGACTGTCCACTTGTGTCACTAGGTCCCTGATTACTCCTTCCACACATAATGGTTTACCACCTATGTGGTAATTTGTGTGTACCTTGTTTTGTATTTGGTGGTACATTCATCCTGTCCACTGTCTTCGGGACAGTGGGGTGGGGTTCCTGTGTGTGAGAGTGTGGTCTGTAGCATGCTACAGACTGTACAGCAGTCTTGCATACAGGTAGTTGCACATGGGTGGACTGCAATGACATAGGCATTGTCAGTTAACTGGACGTATGGCTGTCTGTGCTGAATATGGATACTCACCCTCCTTTTATGTTTTGTTACAGGTTTTGTGGCCATAACACATGATATGTGGTATTACCTGGTAGTGCTGGTGTGCTGTCACGAGGCTTGCAGCAGGTGTGTATCACTGGACTGACATCAATGTTCTCCATATTGGGGAGGGCCTCAGGAGCATGCATATTGAGGTTTACACATCTGGCATTGATCAGCATTACCCTTCTGTTTCTTTCCAGTTTTGTTTTCTATGGTGGTGGGTTGCTCTTTTCGGCCTTGCCTACAGGAGGATCTCTGTAGTTTGCAAAAGCCTTAGGCAATATCCAGACGTTGATGGGTAACAGGTGCAAGCCATCCCTGGGACAGCAGCATGTCTCACTATGGAGTCACCTATTACAACTGTATCAGGCATGTTGTTTCTCCTTCTGTCCTGTGACTGTTTGGCACACCAGCTTTGTGTACTATGTGTTACATGTGCTATGTCTGGAGTTTGTTTTATTGGGTGTCTGCTTTGGAGGCTTGTGTTGGTGTTGTGTGTTTGTAATTAGGGCCTCTGGGAATGTTTTTGAGTTTATGTGTTTGGTTTACAGTCGTTGTAGGTATATGTGGGACTGGGTTTGTGGTGTATGTGGTTTCCTTGTCCTCCTGACTAGTTTTGACAGTACTGATTTGGGGGTGTTCAGGCCCTGGTTTGGCTATCTGGTTGCATCTATCACATACATTTGTATTTATTGGGGTGAGTTGTTGTTGTGTGTGTACTTGGGACAGGTGTCACATTGCCACTGGATTCACAGATTCTACTTGTTTGCCTGGCCTTAGTGGATTTTATGTGTGGACACATTTTATTGCCATACTAGTGATCACTGATTACTTCACTTTTCATGTTAGATCTATCATGTGGTAGCTTCCTCATTCTCTTCAATGGTTTAGTAAGTTATGGTGTCCAGCATGCCAGATGCCTGGTGTATGGCATTGTGTCTTGTTGTTTGTGATTGCAGACTCCAAGCACTCTTGGCTGTGTTCCTGGTATGCCTGTATAACATGTTCTGCAGTGTGTCCCATATTCTGGACCTGCACAGGGCTTTTCATGGATTCCACATTGGTTTGTAGGGGTGCAAGCTATGCTTTATACATGTGTTTCACTGTGGTAGTCTGGCCAGGGACTGGGGTCGTGATGTGTAACTACAGTGTGCTTACTCTATGGTCTGGTCTTACCAGTGAGGGATACACTTCTCATCTTGGCATCCAGTACACATATTTCTGATTATCACATCCAGTATGCTTACCCTCTTGTGGAAGTGTTACATTTTGCATGTCCGTTTTGTTTGATGGATTCTGGGAAATTGTCTACACTTGTGTCAGAGCTAGTATAATACAAAGAGTATAGTGACATACACCTCAAAAGCTGACTTCACACTTCTTTGGACTGAGATGGTATCTGTTAAGCCCACTGGGCCAGTGGAAACCACAACACACAATGGTGACTCCTTCACAGACACTTTCTACGGACATCTCTGAGATAGCATGGACCATGCAATCACTAATAGAAACATGACCCTCTCCACCAAGGGAATGTGGCCTGTCTGGTGGACCCCAGCCATAAACAGACTGTATAACAGATGAAGGATACTAATGCAAGACAGAGCTACATCTCCTAAAGGGAAGGCGGCTGTGAGCAGCACTAGTAAGAAGCTACATTCTCTCATAAAGACATCCAAGGTCAACTTTGAGACATAAACACCAAAGACGATAGAGATAACCACTTCAGTTATGTCAGACACCGGGGTGGGAACCCTCAGATATGCTCTGAGTTGGTACACAACAACATATATTTCAGTGACCTGACAGATATTGGCAACATTCTGGCAGACAGGTTCAGTGCAATTTTCTCCCTCCCTCACCCCCAGCAGAAGATAGTTATCACAGATGAATGTAACCTCACTGTCATCTCAGATGTCCATGTGAGAGCCGCACTCAGCAAAGACAAGAACACAGCATCATTGGGACCTGATGGTATCCCCAGTTGCGTGCTATGTGAACTCCAGAAGGAGCTAAACCCGTATATACAAATGCTATTTAACCTTAGCCTTGCTACAGGATATGTACCTAAACACTGGCGTACAGCAACAGTGGTCCCACTCCGCAAAGGAGATGCCTCCACAGACCCTGGGGACTACCACCACACAAGCTTAACCAGCCTTGTCTGCAAAGCTATGGAAAGAGTCATTATGGAGCTCTTAAACAGAGACATTGGTGACCTACAGACCCTTGATCCCACCCAGTTCAGCTTTGTACAGGGCAGATCCTGCATTTTGCACATGTTTGACTATTTTGATACTGTCAGTAGGGCCATTGATGAGGGCTACGCGGTCCACACAGCCTACCTGCACTTGGCTAGGGCCTTTGACACAATACCCCACTCAGGCATCATAGACAAGCTCAACAGCTGAAATATCAAATCATATGTCACAGGATAGTTTGCAAAATGGCTAGAAACAGAACCCATGACGTCGACATTGCAGGTGCCTTGTCAGATTCAAAGCCAGTCACACGTGGTGTCCCACAAAGATCTGTCCTGGGACCCGTCTTATTTGGCATTTACTTTTCAGATGTGAAAGCAAACATAGGAGGGTTGTGGCTGAAAAAGTTTGCAGATGACTGCAACCTAGGCACCATATGTGAATACATCAGCCAGCACACACATCCTACAGAATGCCATCACAAAGACAGATAGCTGGTGCCGGAATCATGGCCTGAAACTGACTGCAACTGGTGTGTGGTCATCCCCTTTGGGAGGAACAAAGTACACACAAATCAATACATAGACAGCAACCCACTGAGCACAGAATACAAATCAGACACCTGCGGACACATGTAGATAGTGACATCTCATTTGACACCCATGTTGCCAAAGTGGTTTGAAAGACTTTCTATCTTGCCCACCTTATCATGAAGGGTTTTCCATCCAGATCACAGGAGGTCATTGTACCACTATACTTCTCCCTTATCAGGCCCATGATTGAATACAAAGCCCCATTTGGTATGTACCTTACCCAGCACTTGCAACAGCTGGAGAGACCCCAAAAGTACCTTACCAAGGAGATCAGGGGTGTACAACACATGTCATATGCTTCCAGACTAAAGGAAATCCAGCTTTATTCAGTGGCATACCGCATACCTACAGGTGACCTATGCCTGACATACAAGGCCATGTCCAATCAGGATGTGGTGGACATGCTCCACTGCAAGCAATCCAAATCCACCAGAACCATGGGAGCTGAAGATTTGAACCTCAGCACATACATGTATAGGACATGCTGGGGGACAGAGTCATAACTCACAGGCATCTCACACTATAGCAGAGTATCCCAGTTCATGTTAGACAGAGTCCCTCACTGACTCTCTTCAAGAGAAGTCTGGACAACTGGAAGTCGGATTGTAGTTTTACCCCAGGGTCCTCCCTGTGTCACTACTAGACAGAGGCACAGTCAAGGTATTCAATTATGTACGGGGGTCATAATGTGTCACTACTAAGTGAGAGGCAAAATATTCGGAATCTATTCTGTACACGTATTACCACTATAAGGGGTGGCAACAGCCACATCACTATGGCTAGGCTTATAAATGCACTAGGGCAGATAGCCTAGTGGTAAACTATGCAACTATGACACTATGGTGTATGTGTAGGTATTGTCATTCAAGTGATATAATGTGGTTTGGGGGGCTTGATATCTTCCTGTCTTCCAACAGTTTGTTGTCTATTCCTTCTGGCATGTCAAGGGATCAGTTGCTAGTGTCCTCTCCTGCTCAGCTGGTGAACTAGGAATATTGAGGCAATGTTACAATTGACGAATGTACACAGACAACCCTCTCCTTCTCCCACTAAACACAAATGCATGCAAGAGATGCAACTATATAGCCAACCTGGAGGCTGAGCTCTCTCAACATAGGACTGGCAGGACCAGAGAGGAGGAGAAGGTGACCACACACACACCACAAACCCAGTCTCACATAGCACTATCACAACTTCAAATCATACACATAAACACACAAAGACATACTCAGAGGCTCTGATCACAGATCTACCATACCAGCATTGGCCACCACAGCAGACACCCAAACAACTGCCTCCACAGGGCACAGCACATGCAACACATAGACCACAGAGTCAGTGTGCCAAACATTCACAGCCCTTAAGGCCAAACACAATGCCAGACACACTCGTCATACGTGACTCCATAGTCAGACACACTGATGTCCCGCTCACCAGATTGAGTAAGGAGAAGGTCACAGTAAGCTGCCTATCGGGTGCTGGGATCCACCACATAATGCAAGCACTCAGGTCACTCAACTGCAAGTACAAGTATGACTCAGTCATTGTCCATGCTAGTGTGAATGACCTGAGATGTACCACCCTGGACTACATGAAAAGAGACATAGAGGAGCTCTCTGCTTATGTAGCCCAGGCAGGTATGACCCTGAACTTGAGCAGTATCCTACCTTCACCAAGAATGATGCCACAATACAGAGACAAGATGATCAGCTATAATAGTTGGCTTAATCTATGGTGTCATTCAAAGGGGATCCAATGTCCGTCTGCCTGGGATGACATGCTGGACAAGTCACGCTGATTTGCAGGGGACGGCTTGCACCTGTCACCCCTGGGCTTCCAGAATTTGGCTCAGGCTCTTGCAACCCCATTGTACCTTTTTTAGGCAAGGCTCAGATTCTAAACCTACCACCCTAAAACACAAAAAAGGAAGTAAACTAAGGGTGATGCTGCTCAATGCCAGATGTCTCAACCTCAAGATGCACGCACTCAAAGCCCTTCTCAGTATGGGGAACATCGATGTCTGTGCTGTGACTGTAACCTGGTTCAAGGCTCCTGACAGCACCCCAGCAGTATCAGGTGTTACCTCATATCATGCGTTCCGGCCCCAAAATCTGGACGACACCAAGAAAGGAGAGTGGGTGTCCATATTCATCAAGGACACCCTCACCTCAAGGTTGGTGGCAACACACGATGCATCGGAGACCATCCAGGTGCAATTAACCGTAGGCAAGACTGCTCGGCAGTTTGTAGCAGGTTACAGGCCACCCTCTCAAACTCAGGAACCTCACACAGCTTTCCTGAAAACACTGGAGGGGATAAATGTATCTCCAAACACCATCATACTGGGTGATTTCAACTATCCCAATATAGACTGGGATCACTAATCAAGCCCTAATCAAGCCCCAACACTCTAGGCCAAAGGTTCCTAGAGTTCATAACCTCAAATGCCATGGAACAACTAGTCACCATCCCCACAAGAGGAGACAACATACTAGATCACATCATCACGAACATGGGGTCACAATGTTCAACACCAGAAGTATACCCATCATTGGTGAGATCAAATCATAAACTAATCTCACTGGAAGTCCACATCCCGCCCCCACCCCAGATAAAGAACACCACAGTGAAGAACTTCTCAGAAGCCAACTTCACACTTCTAAAGACTGGTGTGGTCTCTTTCAAGGCCCCCAAGCCAGCGGAAACCATTACCCAAGCCGCTGAATCACTTACAAATGCACCTCCAGGACTGCATGGATCAGGCAATCCCACACAAGACAAAGACTCTTTGTACCAAAGGCATGCATGCAGTCTGGTGGACCCCAGCCATAAACATGCTCTACATCAGAAGGAAGGTGCTACTACAAGGTAGAGCAAATTCCGTAGAGGGGAAGACACCCCTGCTCATTATGCGTAAAGAACTGAGATCTCCCATAAAATCATCCAGGGCACATTTTGAGAGAAAACTCGCTAAGGACTCAGAAGACAATCATGAGGCCTTTTCTAGCTATGTTGGAAACCTGGGAGGTGACTCCCAGATATGCTCAGGATTAGTTCATAATGATGTAAAGATCACTGAACCTACAGGCATTGGCAACATACTGGCTGACAGGTTCAGTGCATATTTCTCCTCCCCCCTCCCCCCCAAAGGGAGGGATATCTATACCAGGGGATTGTAGCCCCCAAACATCTCAAATGCTCAGGTGAGAACTGCTCTATCCAAGGCATGAAACACAGCATCCATGGGACCGGATGGTGTCCCCGGTTGTGGGCTCCACGAACTCAATGAGGAATTGAACCCGCAGTTAGGGCAGCTGTTTAATATTGGCCTCACCTCAGGATATTTACCCAAGGAGTGGCGTACGGCAATGGTGGTCCCACTTAACAAAGGTGGTGCCTCCACTGACCCCGGACACTACCGTCCCATCAGCTTGACAAGCCTGGTCTGCAAAGCTATGGAGAGGATCATAATGGAACTCATGAATGAAGACATAGGGGACTTGCAGACTTTGGATCCAACCCAGTTTGACTTTGTCAAGGGCGATCATGCCTTTTAAACTTGGTTGACTATTTCAGAACGGTCACCAAGGCCATTGACAAGGGCAAAGCAGTCCACACAGCCTACCTTGACCTGGCAAAGGCTTTCGATACAATACCCCACTCAGGTATCATTGACAAACTCACCAGCTTAAATGTAGACCCATACGTCACAAGATGGGTTACAAACTGGTAAGTGACAGCACCCACAGGGTCAAGGTTGATGGCGCCATGTCACACTCAGCCTGTCACACGTGGTGTCCCACAGGGCTCAGTCCTGGGCCCACTTTTGTTCGGCATCTACTTTTCAGACATACAAGCAAACACAGGAGGATTATGGCTGACAAGGTTTGCAGATGACTGCTAACTGGGAACCATAGTTGACAACCCATCTGACACAGACATCCTTCAGACGGGTCTCATAGAAATGGGTAACTGGTGCCAGAGCCATGGCTTACAGTTAAGCGCTAAACAATGCATAGTCATACCCTTTGGGAAGAACAAGGTTACCCCTAGTTCCCATATAGGTGTTACTCCTCTAAGCACAGGAGAGGTTATCAGGGATCTGGCCACCCAGGTTGACAGTAACCTTTTGTTTGACACTCACGTTGCCAAAGTAGTTAGGTAGACCTTCTACATTGCCCACCTCATCATGCAGGGATTCACATCTAGATCAAGGGAGGTCATTGTTCCCCTGTACTCATCACTCATCAGACCAATGATTGAGTACAATGCCCCATTCGGAATGTTTCTGACCCAACACCTGCAGCAAATGGACAGGCCCCACACATTGCTCACCAGACAGATAAAAGGTCTCAAATGTATGTCTTATGCTGCCTGACTGCAGGAACCCCAGCTCTATTCAGTCGCCTACCATCTGCTCAGAGGTGGCCTGTGCCTGTCATACTAGGCCATGTCCAACCCAGAATTAATGAACATGCTTCATCTCAAAACCTCTAACTCCATCAGATCTACATGGGCAGGAGACTTAAACCTCAACACGGCTATTCATAGGGCATGCTGGAGGGACAGATTCATCACCGAGAGACTCCCTATGCTGTGGAACATCATCCTGGTACATGTGAGGCTGGGCACCTCGCTGGCTTTGTTCGAGAGAAATCATGACCAATGGATGGGTGATCGCAGGTATACCCTAGGGATAACCTCAGTGTCACTGCTTGACAGAGGCACAGCAACATAATGGGCATATTATCCTTAGAACTGAAGGGGTGGCGGAAGCCACAAAACTCTGGGCAAGGCTTATATATGCCCTAGGGTAGATAGCCTTGTATGAACCTATGCAAGGCTTATATATGCCCTAGGGTAGATAGCCTTGTATGAACCTATGCACCTATGAACATAGGCCTGGTGCAGTTCCTGCTATTAGGACAGTGGTCTGCAGCAAGCTATTTAGTAGTAGGCAGTTTTAGCAATTCGTATTTGACCATGGCTAATCCATGTTGCTTCTTGTTGTGGTACCAACATGGGGGTGTGGTTATCCTTGACATTTATTGCTAGTCACCCTCGTTTTGTAGCTTGTTCCATGTTTTTGCACATGTACATCCCTGTATGAGGTGTGACCTGGTAGTGTTAGGGTGCTGGTGTGGGCTTAGTCCCAGTTGTCTATTACAGCACTGATATCTACATCCTCTATACTGTGTGCGGTTACACTGCACACATCTTGCTGTTTATACTTCTGGCATTGGGTAGCATTACATCTAGGTTCCTATCCCTTGTGGTACCTATGAATGTGGGTTTGTGTTTTTGTGGTTTGTGATGGGTGAGGGTGGATGTTAGTCAGGGTCCTCAGGTGTGCATATGGTACATGGTGTTACATTACTTGACACATGGCATTCATGCCTCGGGTGGTGCTGCAGGGCTGCCTCTGTCGGATGCACATACTACACTCCCTGTACATGTTTGGAAGCAGGTTGTGTCATGTTAGGCATCCCTGTTACTATATGAGTGAGTCAGAGCGGGTATCAGTCCCAGTGTTCCTACTGACCAAGTGTATGTGTTATGCGTTGCCTCTTTGCCAAGGCCAGGGCATACTGGGCACGCCTCCTTCTGCCTACTGGGGCAAGGTCAGGTTGTTCCTCCTCCGAGTCACCCTCTGCCTGTGGTGGCCTTGGCAATGGTGGGGTATGTTTGGCCCAGCCCTATGCTGGTCCTGCTGCAGCTGTTTCCGCAGGATCATATTATGTAGCATAGCACATATCATGATCATTTGGGTACATGTAGTTGGTGTGTACTGCAAGGCTCCACTAGATGTGTCCAGACACCGGAACCGTGACTTGAGCAGCCCAAACACGCGCTCTATGACATTACGTGTTTGTGCATGTGCCTCATTATGGCGTTCCTGTTCAGGTGTGTGTGCATTTCTGATGGGTGTCATCAGCCACGGCTCAAGTGCGTAACCTGCATCCCCCACTAGGTGTCCATGTGGGAAGTCCTCACTGGCAAATGATTGGTACAGCTGCATCAGATGCCAGATGTGGGAATCGTGGTAGCTCCCAGGGCAGCCAGCACACACATTCATTATTATGCCCTGGGCATCACACACGACCTGGCAGTTGATGGAGGGGAATCCCTTGCGGTTCATGTAGGCTCTACCACGCTCACCGGATGGTGCTTTGATGCGTATGTGCGTGCAGTCTATTGCACCCAATACCTCAGGGTATCCCGCTATTTGCTGGAAGAGACCCATATTGCTGGTCACAACCTCACGGGCATTGGGGAAATATACATGATCACCGACATGTGCTGACATGGCATCTAGGAACTGGTGCAGTACCCTGGAGGCCGATGCCTGTGATATCCCCATCATATCACCAGTTGGTCTCTGGAAGGTACCTGTTGCTAGTATTCTTAGGCCAACACATACCTTGGTTTCCACACGACCTGGCAGTTGATGGAGGGGAATCCCTTGCGGTTCATGTAGGCTCTACCACGCTCACCGGATGGTGCTTTGATGCGTATGTGCGTGCAGTCTATTGCACCCAATACCTCAGGGTATCCCGCTATTTGCTGGAAGAGACCCATATTGCTGGCCACAACCTCACGGGCATTGGGGAAATATACATGATCACCGACATGTGCTGACATGGCATCTAGGAACTGGTGCAGTACCCTGGAGGCCGATGCCTGTGATATCCCCATCATATCACCAGTTGGTCTCTGGAAGGTACCTGTTGCTAGTATTCTTAGGCCAACACATACCTTGGTTTCCACTGGGATGGGTTCCCCTCTGTTGGTTCTGTGTATGAGGCGTGGCCTGCACAGCTCAACAATTTGCTGCAGAAGGTCTCTGTCCACTCTGTAGTGCTCTACTATCTCCAGCTCATGTAACCCATGGTAGGTGACCCTGGGCCTGTATACTCTTCTCCTTCTCCTCACTCTGGGTTGTCTGTCAGCATCTGCATTGTCACCACCCTCAGCAATTCGCCTATGCCTGATTATAACAGCTATGGCAGCCCCTAGCATTTCTGCTCTGAGTTCAGCTTTTTTCAGTTTTCAATTCTGATAGCTTACTTTCTTGCAGTATCTCTTGTGAGAAACACTCTGCACTGCTCTTTGCAGTGTTTTAAGTGCTGGGTTGGGCTTCTAGTCTGCCTGTGTAATTGTCTGCTTCCAATTGTTTCCACCAATTAACTCCAGCAGTATCCTCTGGCAGTTTCCCTATATTTTGGTTGTTTCCTGTTTCCTTTCTGTTTCCTCAAGGGGAGCAATGTGCACACCAGCTTAACCATGCTCACAGACACTTAAACGCGCGCACACATCCTTACACGGTGTTACACGCGCGCACACATCCTTACACGGTGTGAACTTGGCTGATTCATGTAAAAACGCGCGCACACTGCCTTCCACATGTGCACGCCCGCGCCAACCGTTGTAAATGGTTTGCAACACGCTCCCACATGTTGAACCTGCCTTACACGCGCGCACACGCGCGCATGCAAGTATTTCAATAAACTTTGAGTGTAGGGGTACTGTGCACCCTCTATTTCTTGACTTTCCTAGTGTTCTGTTGGGACACACCTCTCTCCCTGATGTCTGTCTGTCATCTGTCACGTTACATTGCCCTCCAATCTGATACATTTATTTCTATCATTCCCCCCGTGATGTCACCTACCTCTTACTCTGTTCCTCCCCCTTCTATAACTCTTACACTACTCAGAAAGTGCTCATTACCTATGTGGCAGTGTGATTCAGTATTGTAACCCTCATTTACATAGGATTGCCTAGTAATGCTTAGTTACATGTTTTACACGGAGCTTCCCCTCCTTGACAACCACTAAACGGAGGCCATATTGTTTTTGGTCTGCAAGTCCCTCCATTGACATTCCATGTAATACATAAATCCCACAATTGTGGGCTTATAAGCTTCGGTTTTCAGTTTTAGGTAGCGCACCCCGTTTGTGCGGGTGTGCGCTGCAGTTAAACATCATAATCCCACGAAAAAAAAAAGTTATTTATAATATTTTTGCAACACTTTTTCATGCCAATGGCCACATATTTGGCCATTGGCATGCTTAATGAAACATATGCACCCTTTATTTGGAGCTGACATAGCTCCGTTTTCATTTTTGCAGAAATGTACTCAGTTGTCAGCTGAGTACATTTTTGCAGCTAACACGTCAGTTACACGGACTGCTTTGGGCTTCTTGGATCGCTCAAATACCTCATTTGCATATATTTCAGCTGCAAATGAGGTATTGAGCATTTCCACGCCCAGTCCGTGTAAGAGACATGTTAGCTGTCTCTTACACAGAGGTTTGGGCTGTTCCTGAATCGGGAGGCTTACACGGAGGCTTACACTACTCTTGAACTCTGTGTAAGCCTTCCTGCATCCTGCCCAATGTGTTTTTATGTCATGTAAAAGAAAGATCTTCTCTTTTTGATAGGTGCTGTTTGATCTTTTACTTGGGCTGCTACCAGTTGAGGCAGATAGGCCCTCAGTTTAACATCTCATCTGAAGGAATACTCATTCACAAGTGCAGTACCTCCCTTATGCTACACTGCAATGTCAGCAAGTGATCTACCATGCATGGGAATGGAACCCACAAGGTAAGTGTGCTACCTGTTGTGCTACTGACTTTGCCAGTATTTTTATTTATTTTAAAATTTTAACAGGATAGGTAGGCTGGTCTGAGGATCACTTTTACCCACAAGCTAAGACAGGCAGGCTGGCAAAATACCAATGACAAACAAGAAACACCAAAGGATGAAAATTATTTTATTTTATTTTACGTTTGTTTACAGGAAAGTCCGACTGGGCAAGTTGCTCATTTTCAGTGGAGGCCTGGGGAGAAAAGCTCCATGTTTTTAAAAGTGCAAAAATTATATAAAAAAAAAAAAACAGGAAAAAAGAAATTACATTACAAAAAAAAAAAGCATATATACTACAATTCAGTATTTACATAAATAATATGTTATTGTAATAGACAAAACCAGTGCTTACATTTGCTGAAGTCAGAGTGTGACATAATACATTAATGTCAGATAATTCCAAAGGTTAAATTGCAGGTAATTAGAAGGATTACATAATAGAGTGATCACATTTGCAATGGTTACATTAGCAATAGTTATGCACAGTTTATTAAGATACAATCAGATAGACCAATGACATTGTAAGTACAGATTGTTAATATTCAGTCAGATAGACCAAATGACATTATTCACATTTTTGGGATAAAGAAAGACAAAAGGGAATTTAATAAAGCCTACATGGATTTATTTTCCATGTAGGCATAGTGGCACACTGCTTACATGAAAGTAATCAGATGTGAGATCCAGTAAAGGGAGCTGAGGCGCATGCATGAGTGTGCAAACACGAAAGTCTCCACGACATGCAAATCACCTCATAAGCAGCTGAAATGTATGAAAATAAGGCAGGTAGAGCAATCCAGCAAGCAGATAGGCAGTCATGCAGACCCTGTGCTGGTGTTCGTAATGTACATGGAAAAATTCTGAGTACATGAAGTTAAAATGACACCAGGGTTGTAAAAGTGGAGTTCCAGTGGCAGAAATAGTATAGAGAACACTGATATGTGTAAAAGTAAGCACTGTTTGTCCAAAACAGTATAAAAAATAATGTAAAATATATTTTTTAATACCATGGTTATGTTTGTGCAGCACACCACAGTGCATAAACATGCCATTATGGAAAAAAAAATAAAAAAAAATTGTAAAAATCATAATTTGTGAGAATTTAACAGTACTGCATTACAGGACCCTGTGTGGGGTATGTACAATGTAGGACTGCTGTTGCTGCTATTGAGGCAGGGCCTGAATCTGTGTAGTAACCAGGTACTCTGCACGGATCTGTATGCAAATGAGCTTAGGTTACTGAATAGCAGAAATGGCTATCTGTGTCCACAGATCCCATCTGTGTAGACACAGAACCATGTTGATCTCTACAGAAGAGGTAGCTACCATCAAAAGGGGGTGTGTCCGCAAACCTTTAAGTGCATTGGAGCTCAGCAGTGCTCGTTTGTATGGTGCACCACTCTGCTCAGCAGGGGTGTGTGTTTGGTAAATGCTAAGCTTTATTTACCTTAGGGGCACATGTTTCAGCAGGTTTGAGCGGGTTTGTGTGGTACACAGTCATGCTAAGCGTGCATTCCATGAGGGTGTGTCTGCTCACTGCTAAGACTTCTTTATCTCTGTGGAGTGGGTTTGCACAGTGTGCTGAAGTACTCAGCAAAGGAATACTGTCAAAACAAAACATAGCTGGGAAAACCAATGAGGTATTAGCCTTGTTACACTTAAACTATGGCCAACAAACCCCTTAATGATGTACTTGGCAGGTGGAATGCATCATAGCTAGCCAATCACAAATAGTAAACCTACAGCAGAGCACTATAAAGTATGCAACCACCCTACAATCTGCTTTTTCCCCATACTCTGCACAATTGGAGTACAGACTTGGCAATTTTAACCTAGAGAATGCTAGAGGCTGCTGCAGTTCTGTTATATATGTATGTGCTAGATGCTGAGGTCAATGCAGCTGCTGCTGATGCTACCCATAGGCCTAGACTGAGAAGGAGCAGAGTGTTCAGGCCCAAGGTAACCTACCAGGAATTACATGAGCTGGAGATTGTAGAGTGCTACAGGGTGGAGAGGGACATACTACGACAACTCAGTGAGCTCTGTTGCCTTCAACTCAGACTCAGAGCCAACAGAGGGGAGCTCATTCCAGTGAAAACAAAGGTATGTGTAGTCCTTAGGATGGCAGCTACAGGTACTTTCCAAAGACCAACTGGGGACATAATGGCAGTCTCACAGGCATCTGCTTCCAGGGTACTCCACCAGTTTTTGGATGCCATGCTACCACATGCCAGTGAGCAAATTTATCTTCCCCACACCCCTAAGGAGAGGGCCAGCAGTATGCCACTCATCTACCGTGTAGCACACTACACTGAGGTACTGGGTGCTATAGATTGCACTCATGTACACATCATGGCACAACCTGGTGAAGAGGGTAGAATCTACATCAACCACAAGGGGTAGCAGTCCATCAACTGCAGCCTTGGCAGTTATCATGACTCCCATATCTGGCATGCATCACAGCTGTGCCAGATGTTTGCTAGGGGGAACATCCCACATGGCCAATTATTTGGGGATGCTGGCCTTTGCACTGGAAGCATGGATGATGACACCCATCAGAAATGCACACCCACCCACCAAAAAACACCATAATGAGGCACAAGCACAAACCATGAACCTCATAGAGTGTGTGTTTGGGCTGCTGACATCACGGTTCCAATGTCTCAATATGTCTGGTGGAGCCTTGGAGTACACTCCAGCCACATGTGCACAGATGCTCACAGTATGTGTCATGCTACACAATATGATCCTGTGGAAACAGCTGCAGCAGGATCAGCAAAGGGAAGGGATACACAGCCCTCCACCAGTGCCTAGGTCACCACAGCCACACCCACAGAGGGACTCAGATGAGGAACCCTCTGAGGCTGTCCCTGTAGGCAGATGTAGGCATGCCCAATATGCCCTGGACTTGGCAAAGAGACAATGCATAGCACATGCACTGACAACCTATGGCCCTAGGGACTGACACCGTATTCTGACTCACATAAATATCAGTAAAAATGATGCCAGCCAGGCCACACAACCTGTACTTCACCATGTATTGGCTGTGGACCACCTGCATCAGACAGAGGTAGCCCCGACTACAGGTCTGTCAACTGCTGCATTCGCAAGGTATGTCACTCTCCTGTACAACACTTATAATGGGTACTATAATAGGGTTCATAGGTTCATAGGTTTATAATAGGCTATCTGCCCTGGGGCATTTATAAGCCTAGCCCAATTGTGTTTGGCTTACGCCAACCCTTGATTTGAGTATACTGTGCCCTTTTTAAAGTTTAGTTTACTGTGGCTCTGTCTAATAGTGACACGGAAGTAATCCCCGGGACAAACCTATGATCCCCCATCCACTCATCAAGATTCTTCTTGAAGAGAGTCAGTGAGGTGCTCTGCCTAACATGAATTGGAATTCTATTTCAGAGCGAAGGGAGCCTCTGGGTTATGAATCTGTCCCTCCAGCATGTTCTATTTATTTCTGTGCTGAGGGTCAAGTCCCTCAAGAGCGTGGCTCTAAGGGATTTAGATTTACTAAGGTGGAGCATGTCCATTAACTCTGGGCTGGACATAGCCCTATATGTCAGGCATAGATCGCCTCGAAGTAGGAGGTATGCAACTGAGTAGAGCTGGAGTTTTTTTAACCAAGCAGCATATGGCATCTGTTTGAGTCCCTTGATCCTCCTGGTGAGGTACTTTTGGGGTCTTTCTAATTGCTGCAGGTGTCGGGTAAGGTATATCCCAAAGGGGGCATTGTATTCTATGATGGGCCTGATGAGGGATGAATAAAGGGGCACGATTACCTCTCTTGATCTAGATGTGAATCCTTTCATGATGAGGTGGGCTATGTAGAAGGTCTTTCTAACCACTTAGGCAATGTGGTTGTCAAAGGAGAGATTGCTATCAACTTGGGTCCCCAGATCCCTAATTACTTTCTCTGTACTGAATGGGTTACCACCTATGTGGTAATTTGTGGGCACATTGTTTCTACCAAAGGGTATGACTATACACTTTTTGGCATTTAGCTTTAGACCATGGCTCTGGCACCAGTTATCCATCTCTGCGAGACCTTTTTGAAGGATGTTTGTGTCAGCTGGAAAGTCGATTATGGCACCCAGTTTGCAGTCATCTGCGAACTTGGTGAGCCATAGCCCTCCGACGTTGGCCTGTACCTCAGAAAAGTAAATACCGGACAAGAGACGTCCCAGGACAGAAGCTTGTGGGATGCCACTTGTGACCGGTTTTGAGTCTGACATGGCACCAGCAACTCTGACTCTGTGGGTTCTGTCTTTGAGCCAGTTTGCGACCCATCTTGTGACATAGGTGTTTATATTTAGGCTGGATAGCTTATCTATGATGCCCAAGTGGGGTATTGTGTCAAATGCCTTTGCGAGGTCCAGATAGGCTGTGTGGACTACCTTCCTTTCATCTATGGCCTTGGTGACTGTTTCAAAGAAGTCGACCAGGTTCAAAAGGCAGGATCTGCCCTTGACGAAGCCAAATTGGGTAGGATCTAGTGTCTGTAGGCCCCCAATATCTTTGTTTATGAGTTCCATGATGATCCTCTCCATAGCCTTGCAGACTAGGCTAGTCAGGCTTATGGGGTGATAGTTTCCAGGGTCTGTAGAGGCGTCACCTTTGTGGAGTGGGACCACTGTTGCTGTACGCCATTCTTTGGGCACATATCCTGTAGTGAGGCTGAGATTGTACAGCAGTTTTACTTGAGGGATTAGTTCTTCTTGGAGTTCATGTAGGACGCAACCCGGGATGCCATCTGGTCCCATGGAAGCAGTGTTTTTTGCTTTGGAGAGGGCGGCCTTCATCTGAGCATCAGAGATGTTTGGGAGGCTGCACTCTGCCGGGATAGATACCTGTTCTTTTGGGGGGGGGGGTGGAGACGTTTGCACTGAACCTGTCTGCCAGGATATTGGCAATGTCTGTGGGTTCAGTGTATTTTTTGTCACTTAGAATCAACTCAGAACAAGTCTGGGAGTTGCATCCCAGGTTCCTAACATAACTGAAAAAAGCCTTATGATTGTCTTTAGTGTCCTGTGCAATTTTTCTCTCGAAGCTGGCCTTGGAGGATTTTATGAGGGATCGTAATTTTTTGCTAGTACTGATCAGAGATGCCTTCCCTTTTAGGGATTTTGCTCTATCATGTAGTAGCTTCCTCCTTCTGTTGTACAGTTTATTTATGGCTGGGGTCCACCAGACTGGACGCCTGCCTTTGGATGATTGGATCTTGATTTTGTTTGGGATAGCATGATCCATGCATTCCTGGAGATGTCCGTAGAATGTGTTTATATAGGATTCTGCAGTTTGGGCCGTAGTTTCCACTGGCCCTGGGGCCTTGAAGGGTAGCATATGTATGGTCCTGCCACATATATGCAAGGGGATATAGTGGGATATATATATAGTGTGCTACTGGGCTACTTGCACAGATCTATACTAGGATACCGGGATATTTGTACAGATCTAACAGACACTTGGGACAAAAGATACTCTGTTCACTAGTATGTGCCCCATATTAGCCACTTGACTACATGATTGGAAACTCCATGACAGTAGTCCAGAGAGATGTCAAACAGTGAGGTCACAGGACCGTCACATGAATGTCTATGCCAGCAGAGCATAGGCTGGTCTTCCCCCACCCCAAGCACTTCAGTGGAACTGTAACAGCAAGTCTGCAATGATATAGTAGACCAGAAAATTCCCCTCTCTTGTTGATAGTGTGAGGGAGGAAACCTCTCTGGCTGGCGGCTGATGTGGCTCAGTGGGCCAGGGACAGTAGCATGTGTGATGGTGTTGATGGTTTGAATCTAGCAGCATCCAACATATTTTGCATGTGAGGTACACATATGGTGGTAGTCCCAAAGACTATCAGAACCCCTCAGTCTGGTACTGCAAGAAAGCTGGAGAAAGACAGAGTGACTGGGGATACAAAGCGCCATACCTACAGACAAACATTATACATGCTCTGAGTAACCTAGTAGGTGGCTAGTATAACAGCAGGCTGCAACAGGTCACATTAGCTGCAGGATGTAAACACCATCATTTAAATGCATCAGTAGATACAACAAGTCAGCGACTGATGTACAATATAGCACCAGGAAGCCACAAATGTTTGAGGAACACAACAGAGATATGGAGTGAAATGCTGAACATTCTTCAAAAACATATACAGGGAGAGGTATACAGACTGTCACCCTGTGTGTGGTGTTTCACTATGTACCCCAGACACATCAGACCTCTCAACCTCTGACAGCAGAAAATCAGTGAATAAAAGTGGGACCAAGGACCACAACTTGGGACATGTTTTACATACTTGCTTCTACAAGCATAGAATGTGGATAGAATAACAGGCTCTGCATTCACATGTCTCATCTGCTGTGCATGGAGTCTGAAACTCAAATATCTGACATTATTACTTTACTTCAGTCTTGACTGATTTGCACTAATTGTCCAGAAAACAACAATGTTATGTAAAAAGGGCAAAAAATATGCAGCAAGAGTCTGGACAGCCTGCGAAGTTCTCTACATTCTGAAGTTTGAGTCACATTTTAAGGTCAGCAAAGATGGGGTGTGCCTTGGACAATATCAGGCAACTGCAGTACTCTGGTAACAGGTGCAGCAGCCAATGTCCTGCAGCACACAATAATCCCGGACTGGAGTACAGGTAGCTCTGGCCTAGAGTCACCTTGTAGATACTGACAAGCACACTGGGCATGCTCCTACACTTAGCTAACTTTAGCCCAAGTCTGTTGCCTCTACTGCCCATAGACCTGTTATATGTAAATATGTCCATACACACATACAGCTATATATACATATCTGTCTCTCCCTAGCCCCCTCATGCTTGATTACTGTTTCTATCAATATGTAACACATGCATATGTGATAACAACATGTATATATAGCTATATAAAGTACAGTGATACATAGACTCCCCACATATGTCTACAGAACACATTTTCTCAATGCTAGAAGTCTAAACCTCAAAATGCACTCTCTCGAGGCACTCTTAAAAATGGAGAACATCGATATCTGTGCAGTAATTGAAACCTGGTTCAAGGCTCCAGAGAGCACCCCTGCAATACCAGGCTACAACTCTTATGAAACTTTTCGGCCGCCAAACCAGGACCGAGACACTAAAGGTGGAGGAGTGTCCATATTCACCAAAGATATTCATACCACCAGGCTAGTTGCCCAACACAATGCGTCTGAAATTCTCCAGGTGCAATTAACACTAGGTAAGACTGCAATCAAAATTGTAGCTTGCTAATGATCCCCCACCATGCCCCAAGATTCTCACTGCACCTTTCTAAACATACTGGAAAATATTAAGATACAACCAAACACCCTAATTCTAGGTGATTTCAACTATCCTGCCATTAACTGGGAAAACTACTTGTGTACCAACACCTTTGCCCAATGGTTCTTGTAATTCATAAATTCCAATGCCCTGGATCAGCTAATCCATAGTCTCACCAGGGGCTCCAATATCCCAGACCTGGTCATTACCAACATGGGAAATCAATGCTCCACACCTATGATGACCCCCTCATTGGTCAGTTCTGACCATAAGCTAATCACCCTTGACATCCACATCCCTCACCGCCCCCCCCCCCCCACGAGTAAGGAAACCTCTTTAAAAAAACTTCTCCAAAGCCAACTTCATGCTACTCAAGTCAGAAGTGACAAACTTCATGACACCCATGCAAACAGGAACTGAAGGTTTGACTGCTGAATCCAACACTAAGGCACTGTATGAGCACATCCACTCATGCGTGAATTGTGGCATCCCAAATAGAACCAAAATGCTCTCCTCCATAAAAGGAAGCCAATCTGGTGGTCCCCTTCCATAAACAAACTTTACAACAAAAGGAAGAAACTGTTGCAGAAAAGAGGAAAATCCCAGAATGCAAAATAACTCCCTTACCAGCCTTACTAAGAAGCTGAGATCCCTCATAAAATCCTCCAAAGCTAGTTATGAAAATAAAATTGCCAAAGATTCCAAAGACAACCACAAGGCATTCTATAGATATGCCAAGAATCTAAACCACAATGCTCAGATCTGTTCTGAGCTACAACAGAATGGCATTAAATATACTGATCCCAAGGATATTGCCAATATCCTGGCAGATCAATTCAGTGCCAACTTCACTTCCCTCTCACCCCCTAAAGGGCCCATCTCAATACTGAAAGATTGCCAAATTCCTGTAATAATGGCCACACAGGTAAAAACTGGACTCTCCAAAGCTAAGAATACAGCATCCATGGGACCAGACGACATCCCAGGCTGTGTACTACATGAACTACAAAATTAACTGGCACCTCACCTAAATGTCATGTTTAATCATAGCCTCACCTCAGGCTTCATGCCCACTGAGTGGCACACAGTTACAGTTATCCCTCTCCACAGGGGGGATCCACCTTGGATCCTGGAAACTACTGCCCCATCAGTCTGACAAGCCTGATCTGCAAGGCCATGGAACATTTTATCATGGATCTTATAAACAAAGACATTGGTAACCTTCAAACACTGGACCCCACCCAGTTTGGGTTCATGAAGGGCCAATCTTGTATCCTGAACCTGATTGACTTCTTCGAATCAGTCTACAGAGGTGTGGATGAGGGTAAGGTGGTCCACACAGCCTATCTGGACCTCAGCAAGGCCTTCAACACCATCTCCCACTCTGGAATCATAGATAAACGTACTAAGCTGGACATTAATCCCTACATCACTTGATGGGGTGACAACTGGCTTACTAACAGAACCCACACTGTAAAAGTAGCCAACTCCAAATCCAGTTCCCAACAAGTGACAAGTGGAGTACCTCAGGGTTCAGTCCTGGGACTGCTCTTGTTTGGCATCTACTTCTCTGAAGTACAGGCCAACACTAAGCAACTGTGGCTAACAAAGTTCGCAGATGACTGCAAACTGAGAGCCATTACTGAATCCCCAAATGATGTAGATATTCTATAAAAGGGCCTTACAGAAAGAGATACTTGGTGCCAGAGCCATGGACTCAAGCTCAATGTCAAGAAATGTATAGTTATCCCATTTGGGAAAAAACATGTACCCATGAATTACCACATAGGTGGCAGTACACTAAACACCAAAAGTATGATAAGACACTTAGGGACACAAGTGGACAGTGGTCTCATCTTTGATAACCACATCACCACAACAGTCAGGAAATCCTTTATGTGGCACACCTCAACACTAAGGGATTTTCATCCAGAAAAATGGAGGTCATTGCCCCACTGTACTCATCCCTCATTAGACCCATTATAGAATACAATGCCTCATTTGGTATGTGCCTCTCAAGACATCTGCAACAACTGGAAAAGCCACAGAAATACCTCACTAAAAGAATCACAGGCCTAAAGCAGATGCCCTATGCTGACCGTCTAAAAAAACTCCAGCTATACTCTGTTGCATATCTTCTACTCAGAGGCAATCTCTGCTTAACATACAAGGCCATGTCAAACCCAGAGCTGTTGGAGATGCTACACTTAAAGAAATCCCAATCCCTAAGAGCCACACACTCCAGGGATCTAAATCTTGTCATCACAATGAACAAAACATGCTGGAGGGATAGGTTCCTGACCCAGAGACTCTCCACACTCTGGAATAGACTGCCCATACATGTTAAGCAGAGCACCTCTTTGGCCCTCTTCAAATGGAACCTTAACGATTGGATGGGAGATAGGAAATTCACCCTGGGGATCATGTCAGTCACCCTGCTTGACAGGGGTCCAGGGAAGTAAATATTGTGGGAAGAAATAGCCAGGGAATTGTTATGGCTAGGCTTGTATAGGCCCTGGGGCTGATAGCCTAGTACCAACCTATGAACCTATGAACCTATTACTGATGCACACGACTACATTTAAGGAGACAACCCTGTTATACACCATTAGATATCGGCAGGGATTTATGAATGTTCCCACATACCCCTGAATGCTGGGTTTATCTGCACATGAACATCACAACAGCTGTCCGATCACCAGACCAAGGGCACAACAGTACATAATCCACTCACCCACAGACTCCTATGCCTGTGGGCTGTCAACCTGCAGGCAGACATAGGTAAACAGGTGGTGTAATGTACAATGGGTGCAATGCAGTCCTTGGACAGGCCATATTGTCCCTGGCCACATGTCTGCCTATCGAACTGCAAACAGCCACATATGTCCAGACTGGTAAGTGTATGCACATAGCAGGGATATTACCAGGTATCCCACCCTAGGACACTAGCTGTAATAACAGTACCAAGCAGTATCACTCTGCAGGCCACACATGCTAACACAAGGCCACTTTGCGTACTCCACAAGTATTGTGCTTGCAGCAACATATACAACAGACATAACCTGTGGCATGTGCAATAGATACTGCAAGCTGTAGTGTGTAATGCCTAGAAAGGTAGGAGTTCTAATCTCATATCCTCCAGCGCTGTGTGTGTGTGTGTGTGTGTGTGTGTGTGTGTGTGTGTGTGTGTGTGTGTGTGTATGTATCAAAATATCCCCTTGCAGCACTATGGATATTTCTATATGGCCTGTCTCCATGCAATGGCATGTATTTTATGGCCCTGTGACTGGCTGATGGCCTCTATATTATCTACTCTACAAGGCCTGCTGATGCCATCCACCTTAACAGCACTGGCTGAGAGTGTATTAGCAGAGAAAGAGCCTGGCACATGCAATAAGTACTACGAGCTATAGTGTGTAATACCAGATAGGTAGGGGTTCTACTCTCAAAGCATCCAAGATGTATGTGTGAATATGTCCCCTGACAGCAGTAGAGACATGCCCATGTAGCCTACCCCTGTACATTGATTATGTATTTTATGGCCCTGTGACTAGATGCTGGCCCTATATTACCCTCCTCTACATAAGCATAATTGATGTCTGCCACCATCTACAGTTGTACATGCAGACTACTCAGGTGACATTTATCAAGGGTAGTAGAGAGTGTCACAGGGTATGAAAACATGATGACACTGACTGTCCCCATAGTTCCTGACACAATGTTCTACACTTATGCACCTAGAGAGTCATGCACATATACTGGCATATCTTGTTGACATCATATCTCTGCTGTGCTGTCTTGCCATCCTGTGCTGCTGTATTTCTGTCATGTGTCCATCGTTGCACCACTCAGACTCCTGGGACAAAAACAAACACAGCTCAGTGACACACCTGTCATTCTGTAACACTACCACCAGTATACCATCAGGCAACAAAGATACACAAAATGTGATGTATACTTCTGACACATGCCAGCATACATTACCTGTCATGGCCCACAGCAACTGCCATGGCATAACACTACTGCACTACACAAACACATGTAAAGATATATAGTCAACCTGTGCATCAAACACATATATGCAGGTCCCCACATCGATGGCATGGATGGCAGGGATGTGGCACAGGTATCATTACATGCATATGGTGTGGTGGTGACAGAGGCCTAGACTGTGCCAAACAGTTGACATCATGTTTGTGAGTCAGAAAGGGGTGCTGGTGACATTGGGTCATGAAGAGGTGCTGTGTGTGTCTGTAGGTGACCTGCATGCGAGAGTGGTGTTAGAGTTTGTGCATGTACACAGTCAAGATCAGTGCTAGCCCTACATGTGCATATGGTGGACAGCTGTGGACCATACATAGTAGAGTGGACAGTTCCGCATCTCCAGTCATGAACATGGGAACTGGCTACTCCATGCCCAAGGTCATATGCAGTGCTAGTATCTGACAGTGACTGCTGTCTGCTGGGCCTGTGTCTCTCACAGGACCACCCAAGATGATGTGCCCATGGCCTGCCACATCATAGTCTGGACAGCACACCTTCCTCTGAAGCACTGGAAGTGCTGCCACTTCAGGAATATGAGTGTGCACAGCCACATGAACTACCTGCAGATGGTGTTGCTGGCCTATGCCCACATGTCTGACTCCCTACCCCAACCATATGTTCCGGCACAGACAATTTGCACTCAAAGACAGACACTGTCTGAGCCCACCATCTGTCCGCTATATCAATGAAACATTCTATGGCATCACCAATGTGTGGGAGGCAGTCATGGATGTCAGACTGTGCTGCATCCATAACCCTAAGCTCCATCTGGTGTTGTATTTAGCTCATGCCTGTGCCTCCATGACTGCCCAAAACATGCAGTGAGTGACCCGCGATGTGACACCTGCAACATGAAGTGGAAAGGCAGCAGTCCTCATTTGAGCTCCCATGTCAATCTGCCTGTGTGGACCTTGCCAGTTGTCTGGCTATGACCAGTGTCTACACTCATTGACACCAAAGTTCTCACACTGTCCTGTAATATGTCGCCACCCACTGACTGCACAGTATCTGTGGTCTCTGGTGACTGGGTATGAGTGGGCATACTGACTGTGTGCTGGAACAATGAGCGCAGAAGAAAGATGTCAACCTCTGGGACAGATTCAACCACCAACATCCCCATATGTGCCTCATTATGGCCACCATTCTCATCAGAGTCTGATGAGGCACTGACATCAGGTTATGAGGGGGAAAGACTCCAACTGCTCTGTTCACCTGTGAGAAGCAACACAAAAGCAGCACATTACCACCTGCACTATCATGTATGGTAATCCACACTAACTCATACAGATGAGGATCCATAACTGCATTACATGTCCCATATCTTCTCATCTCTGATCCCATGCACAACACACATACAACAACATACACAGATAACTCAGGCCCTGTATAACATGCACATCACCTACATCCAGGTAACATTGCCAGTTCAATACACCTGTGAGGTATGCAATATGACAGTGCATGTGACAGAACTACACATAAAACCCAGTACACCTATCTTGACAATGATATGTCAGCTGTAGTACCACTGCCTCAGGTATGTGCCTTCTCCCTATTGTGTTTGAATGGGCAAGACAAAAGCAGCACATTACCACCTGCACTATTAAGTATGGTAATCCACACTGATTCATACAGATGAGGATCCATAACTGCATTACATATCCCATATCTTCTCATCTCTGATCCCATGCACAGCACACATACAACAACATACACAGACAACTCAGGCCCTGTATAACATGTACACCACCTACATCCGGGTAACACTGACAGTTCAATATGCCTGTGTGGTATGCAATATTACTGTGCATGTGACAGAACTACATATAAAACCCAGTACACCTATCTTGACAATGATATGTCAGCTGTAGTACCACTGCCTCCGGTATGTACCTTCTCCCTATTGTGTTTGAATGGGCAAGACAAAAGCAGTACATTACCACCTGCACTATTATGTATGGTAATCCACACTGACTCATATAAATGAGGATCCATAACTGCATTACTTGTCCCTCATCTTCTCATCTCTGATCCCATGCACAACAGACATACAACAACATACACAGACAACTCAGGCCCTGTATAATATGCACATCACCTACATCTGGGTAACATTGCCAGTTCAATACACCTGTGAGGTATTCAATATGACAGTACATGTGACTGAACTACACATAAAACCCAGTACACCTATCTTGACAATGATATGTCAGCTGTAGTACCCCTGCCTCAGGTATGTACCTTCTTCCTATTGTGTTTGAATGGGCATCCTGGAGTAATTGCCTCATGTATAGCAGGCTGAGTAGTTGCTCATAAGTATAAGTGCAAACATGTTAATGTTTGTAGAAATACACATATTTCATTCCCTAGGCTATGCACTGTAGTTAACTAGCTAAGCAGAACACTTGTGCAAAAGGAATAAATGGCAGCCTTTAACATTCATAGGGTATATCTGATCTGGTAAAACAACATTATGACACTTACCAGGTGCAAGGTCACAAACACCGGCCACAGCTGACGTACCTGTGAAAAGGTGAGGGAGAGGAATTGTCAGCAGCACCAAATGTTGCAGTGTTATAAGGTGATATGTGCATATATCTACATGTACATTAGCTAATATGATACTGGATATATTGCTGACATTCTGATTATATGTGCACAACTGTGGTGAAAAGCCAACCCCCCCCATCCAATGCAGATAGACCTGACACCCATGATACTGGTCTGTAGAGCCTGCTACAATGATTGCAAATGTATTATACTGGTGAACAGAGTCAGCTTACCTGGACACTCTTCTGATGTGGATGCTGTGGCACCCACCTCCAGGATATATGGTGTGATGGTTGGCTGGGAGCTGTGGGTTGATCCTAGGTTCACCATGAATTCCTCTGTGGCTAAGAGTGGTTGTTGTATTGCAGGCACTCCACGGATGGCAGCATGATCCTTGGCAACAGTAGTTGCCCTTTGATGTGTAGCACTGTCCGGTTTCACTTCATACTCTCAAAATGCTGAAATACCAAATTTCAGCATTCCAAGACCATGAAGCTGAAAATTTAGAATGCCAAAAGTGCATAAGAGTGAATTCGAATATCTCAAAGCCGCACTTATGCATTTCCGGTACGTTGCGTGTAGTGTTATGATGCCTGAAATTGCAGGTGAGTGAGTGTGTGTGTTTTTGTACATTGCATGTATGGTTAAGGGTAGGGAGGTGTAAGTATGAGTGTGAGTGTTGGATTTGTTGGTATTTGTATATGTGTGATGTGTATTTGTGTGCGAGCGAGTGGAGAATGCCATAGTGTGAGGTTTTTTTTTTTATGTTATGTGCGATCTTGGAGTTGGTATATATAAGTAGGTGGTGTGGAGGGTGCAGGGGGGCTTGTCCCCCTGCTTATATGTAGTGTAGGGTTGTGTGGTTTGTGTGCTGTGGGTGTAATGACATGTGTGTGATATATGGTGTATGTATGTTTGTGATTGTGTGATTCATGATTGTGGGTTTCGGTATTGTGAATGGTTCAGCTTCATGGTCTTGGTAAGCTAAAATTCGGTATTTCAGTATTTTGATATTATGAAGTGAAACCCACTGACCATGTATGTGACTCACTGTTGAGCCTGTTCGTAGGTCCTGTCCTGTTGGCCATTATCAATAACAACCCTCACAAGGTAAGCCCACAGTGTTGCCCAATGTTCATGATTGTGGCAACCCCTTAACAGCAGGATGTGATGGCTGGGTCTGAGGGCATCCAGTATAGTATAATTTTCTGTGGATGAAAATGGAAGATGTCACCATTGATACATCATTCCTGCAAGACAACAAGAGAGAAACACATTACAGGACCAGATATGTGGATGTCCAGTATGTACATACCCTACACACCCATAATGGACTGAACTATTCACTGCATCCTCACTTGTCATACCACACAGTTTGGTGACACACTGCATGTGTGGCTAACACCAAGATAATAGCAATACTGGGTAATGTCCTAAATCCCCACTAATATGTGACACAGCCACTGTCATATAAATAGCAGTGTGCTATTCCAACAAATATATGGGGACAGTACAGCCACACCAGTGTGCCACAATGACAGACAGCAATGCAGACCTGCTGTAGTATATGTTTCCTGTTAGCATCATACATCTCAACTATGTAGATGTTTGCAGAATGTCACCAAATTTGCCTGATACCTGTGGTCTCTCTTGCACAAACATGTGCATGTCTGACAAATGGTTGTCCACCGATAGATGGTTGCTGTCAGAAAACTGATACAGAATCTGTCACCTGTCAGACCCCTCAGACAACACTTATGCTACAGTAATATCTGTTACTCTAATCACATTCTTACTTTGTATGGCCAATATGTATGGTCTGTCACTGGGTTTGGGCCTTTGTCCCCCCATTAAATATGTCTTTGTCCTGATTTCTTACTGCAGTAGGTTGAGAGGTATGTTAGGCATAGCTCTCAGCCAGACAGGAATGAATGTTCACAAAACAGGGACTTAGCCAGAGTACATCAGGGACACTTTTACAATGTTAGTACTATTTATGTATGACATCAACAGACTGAGAGGAGGTGAATTACAGTCCATAGGTTGATGTTACAGGAGTGTACACCCTTACTTACTGTCACTACGTCTTAGGTGTAATCCACTTTCATTACTATAACAGCCGAACATTGTGGGAGGGATGGACAGGAACAGACCAGAGATGTGAGTCAAAGCAGGGACAATTGAGAGGCATGCCTGTAGGTGTTGGACAGCAGAGTATCACTGACATGTCAATATCATAGCTCTAATAAAAGCTTGCTGTTTTAACCCCTATACCCCATACCTCCATCTTCCCATCTGCATCCCTTTTTATTGGAAAATGTAGTACATACCTGGTAGAGTGATGTATTCCTTTTATTAAAGGGTTGTTCTGCAAATACTTTGCACATATGCTATCTGTGTGAGGAAAACAACATACAGACCTATTCCCCATAAACAGTTGCTTGCCTTTTGTACGGAATGCTTAGTAACAGGTAATTGCCTGTGCACTGGTCTGTGGCACATACTTGCTAATTTTATCCAAAACAGCTGAATTGCACTATCATTAGCCAATGACATGGCATGTAAGCCTTGGCCCCTTTCTTAGTTTGTGAGATGGACATCACTGAGGTGTGGAGACTACAGCATTGCAGATGGAAAGTACAAATACTGTCCACTGTAGAGATGTATGAAGTATGCCCACAGTTTTGCCTCATATGTGTGCTCTGTGTCCTGTGACAGTGTAGCCATTTGGCAGGTCACTGCAAACATTGTTGGCTGAGGTCAAAAGGGGGAGAGAGACATGTAAGTGTCACACTTCATAACCACCAGAATATGCATGGTAATGTAGTAGCTGCTATTCTATGCACTTGATATGTTTGTAGGGGCACACTGTTAAACATGTACCTATCTCTGGGCCTTTGCCTCCCCATTTATCTATGGTTGTTTCCAGATCCATTGTTATAGGGATTGAGAGGTATGGTCAGTCTGTAACAGCTACCTTAAGATACAGTCGCTCTGTGCAAACCCTTGCTAAAAAAATTAAAACGAAAGGAAAAAGGAGGTGATAGAACAGTGGTGAAATGGGGAAAGGAGGGTTAAAAACATAGTGAAAGGCAGGTAGGGATCTGCAGGATTGGTGCAGGGAAGGACCATAGCTTTCCATTTATTGTACAGCAACAGCTGTGCATTTTGACAGATTTGGGGGATGAATATGGACTTTCAAACCTCAGAGAAAGGGGTGAGGGCAACATAAATGTGTTATCAAGCCAATTGGACCAAATTAATTGTGTCAAGTGGACATGTGTGGGAAATGGTGAGCTATGTATGGGCAATATTTTTTTTGTGGGACAGGTGCCTTTCTTTTATAAGGAGAGAGTGGAATGTCGGGGAAGGGAAATGTGACATGTAAACACACAACAATGCACTCATGATATGGGCTACCTCACCCATTTACCTGTAGTTCTTGTGGAGAGAATATATGTAAACATTAAGTGACTGGTACTGTAATATATATATCTACATAGCACTGGATCCAAACCCTGGTATGTTTGTGGGAAAAATGTACTTCATACACAATTTATACACAACATTTAGCAAACTGAGCTACTGAGTCACTTTTGATTACTGACTGACTGATATTTGCCTAGAGCTCACCTTACACCAGAATATGATCTGCTAATACTGGTACAGTTTTATACTTGACTGCAGTGACAGTTGAACACACATGCATGACATTCAAGCATGACAGATATCCTAGGTAATGTATATATGACTAGGTAGAATTCAGGTGTACACATTACATTGTTAGTGTATTGAAATATCTGTGAAGTCAGCAAACAATATCTGATTATGGATTATTATTTGCAGTGTACACTTGGTACACTGTTATACCTGACTGCAGCACCATACCTCACAGCCTGAATGTTTGTAGCTGACATGCAATGGTGAAAACAAGGCAATCCTGATGACCACTCTTATTTTGGTGTTATTGTTATTGCTCCATGTGTTGTTTCAAACTGGTTGTCATAAGTGATTTCTTACAAAACAACTTTGAACATATGCTTATTGCACAACTGACTTTATTAGACATACCTTCATTCAGGTACTGATACTATTTCATGATTTTATTGCAGAACACTTGTAATAATTGATTTCTTGCAAAACAGCCCTATTGCACAGCTGACTTTATTAGACATACCTTCATGCAGGTACAGATACTATTTCATGTTTTTATTGCACAACAGTTGTCATAATTGATTTCTTGAAATACAACCCTTTTGCCACAGTCATTACACAGCAAACTTTACTAGAGAAACCTTCAAGCAGTTAATGATATAAGCTAATGTTTTTATTGCACAACAGTTGTAATTATGCAGGTGTTACAACACAGCTGTAATTCCACAGTTATTGCACATGTGGGGAGGTAAGTTGGGTAGGAGAGAATACAATTGCAGACAGACAAGACAGCAGACATGGGTGATATGTAACACATGAGGGTGTAAACACCTTGGATGGGAAAGGTGTTGTAGAATCCAAGGATCATATGCCTCCAGACAGCAGCAGCGTGACTGAGGTCTCCACCCATGAGTAGTCCACACTGCTGCTTCACTGCCCCAAAGATGGCTGTACTGGAGGCTGGGTGCCAGGGCCAGCAGGCTCACCAGGATGCAATGTCTGCCCTCAAGCAAGTGCAAGCATTGTTTATAACTCCTATGAAGAATCCTGTGCACCAAGGCCAGGGGTCAATCCTAGGTGACTACCACCCCTCTGCCACTGCTCCCAGGGGGGACTGGCCCCATCACCTGAGGCAGTTCCACCAGAAGGTGGTACAGGGCCAGCAGTGAGGGCACCACCGGCTTGGGTCCCAGACGTGCTGGTACCTGGTGCCATGGCCAGCTGAGGTAGGGTAGGCAGATCAGCAGGAACCAGCCTACCCTGAGGTGTTGTGATGATGGAGATGAAGCAATATATTTAGGTTAGTTATGAACAAAATCAGTGTTAGTAATAACAGCATACCAGAACATTGGAAATAACCCCTTTACATTTCAATGCATATTATTTGAAATGCAACAATAAATAAAAGAAAAGCCAGTATATTAATAGCATGTCAGTAACAGTTACAGCATAAGGCCAACAGAATATGTATTTCAACAAGATGAGTTAATATGCAACCAGTTTAATACATAGCAATAATAAAACACATGCCGCAAAATAAAGTTTATGTAACTACATATGTTAATAGTAAACCATAACCAGCAAACAACAATAATAAATATTTGAAGATAAGGGGTGGGGTGAGAGAAAAATACAGTCCATTAATACCATTCTAGGCTATATAGTTGACGACAGTACTTCTATCTACTCTACAGGTCTGTCCTTTCTTTATGTGTAAAAGTGCCCTATAGCTGCTGTAGCACTTACATAACTCTCAAGCTATCTGCATGGGATAGTATGGGCCAAACAGTAACAACTGCAGGTTCACAGCTACATAGAAAATTTGCACATCAGCTGTACCCATATTACTACCACTGTGTACTGTGGGTTGATGTAGTGTAACTTTGCTATTTACATAATCATGTCAATGATACATCTGTGACAGAGGGATTACCCAAAGGTAATTACATTCCATGACAGTATGACACTTGAGAGACAACTATCATGCCTTGCTTGGCAAGCATAGTGATAGAGCCCAATAGCAGTGACAGCAGTGGACATCTGCATCAAATGTATTAATTGACTGCAGCTACATTTGACACACACTCCAGGGATGCAGCTATATCAGAGCTTACATATTTTATTTATTTTATTTTATTTTATTATTATTACACTTATTTCCTGTTTTTTATGCTGTATTTTCACATTCCTAGTAATAATTGTAAATGTCTGTGACATGTAAACACACAACAATGCACTCATAATATGGGCTACCTCACCCATTTACCTGTAGTTCTTGTGGAGAGAATATCTGTAAACATTAAGTGACTGGTACTGTAATATATAGATCTACATAGCACTGGAATCAAACCCTGGTCTGTTTGTGGGAAAAATGTACTTCATACACAACATTTAGCAAACTGAGCTACTGAGTCACTTTTGATTACTGACTGACTGATATTTGCCTAGAGCTCACATTACACCAGAATATGATCTGCTAATACTGGTGCAGTTTTATACTTGACTGTAGTGACAGTTGAACACACATGCATGACATTCAAGCATGACAGATATCCTAGGTAATGTATATATGACTACGTAGAATTCAGGTGTACACATTACATTGTTAGTGTATTGAAATATCTGTGAAGTCAGCAAACAATATCTGATTATGGATTATTATTTGCAGTGCACACTTGGTACACTGTTATATCTGACTGCATCACCATACCTCACAGCCTGAATGTTTGTAGCTGACATGCAATGGTGAAAACAAGGCAATCCTGATGTCCACTCTTATTTTGGTGTTATTGTTATTGCTCCATGTGTTGTTTCAAACTATTTGTCATAAGTGATTTCTTACAAAACAACTTTGAACATATGCTTATTGCACAACTGACTTTATTAGACATACCTTCATTCAGATACTGATACTATTTCATGATTTTATTGCAGAACACTTGCGATAATTGATTTCTTGCAAAATAGCCCTATTGCACAGATGACTTTATTAGACATACCTTCATGCAGGTACAGATACTATTTCATGTTTTATTGCACAACAGGTGTCATAATTGATTTCTTGAAATACAGCCCTATTGCCACAGTCATTACACAGCAGACTTTACTAGAGAAACCTTCAAGCAGTTAATGATATAAGCTAATGTTTTTATTGCACAACAGTTGTAATTATGCAGGTGTTACAACACAGCTGTAATTCCACAGTTATTGCATTACTGCATTTTATTGCATATAATAGTTTATTACAGTTAATGTTTTAGTGCTCCATGCTTACGGTACTACAGTGGGCAGTCTGCACATCTTGCAGCACAGGTGTAAGTCTACATTCACTGCAATACAGTCTTTACTGTATATACCTAATCACAGTTAATACTTAACTCTTTCTTGCTTATTTCACTATAGGTAGCAAAATACATCTATACTCACCGCACTCAGAGCGCAACCTAGCCAAGCGCTCAGCATGCACTTTGATGTTGCGAGCCCTCTCCTCTGCAGCTGTTGGGAGAGAATAACACCATTATGCATACAAGTTTAGCAGACATTCAAGATTAGATATTGGTGAAACACAGGTAATGGTACTTACATACATGTGGTACATTCCCATCCCAGAATTCCTGGATCCAGATGTCCAAGAGAGCTCCCTTCCATCTTTTCAGGTCATCATGGTGGTGATGACATTGCTCACCTGTGTAGCGGATACCAGTTGCATTGATGAGGTAACTTGCCAGCTGGTTCCAGGCATCCGCCTTGCACTCTAAGCTTTGGTAACCTCCCTGCATCAGCCGGCCATCATGTTTTTTTACAAGGAGTTCAACCATGACCCTGGACTCCTGAATGCACTGATGCTGAGTCCAAAAGTGTAAACCCTCTCCAGTGCCTGCCATTGTACCATTTAGAGTCAGAACTCCAACAGATTATGATGTATTCCCGCCTGTTGGGCTTAATATAGCCTGTTTTCCTGCCCTTACATGCCATTGGGTAATATTTAAAAATGCAGCACATCGCTTACAACTGCACATACCAACTCAGCTCAACTGAGCAGTGCTTAAGCTGGCAATGCTTAGCAGTGCTTAGCATTGTGCCAACCAGCTAAGGAAAGATCAGCGGTGCCAAGCACTGCAAGGCAGTGTTAAAATGTATCTTGTTTAAGCAGTCTTTAGCAAGGCTTAGCATGCCTTAGCAGAGTTTAACTGAGTGCAGTAGATCATGCTTTAAAAATAATTAGTATAACTTGTATTTGGAAAATAAATGCTTAATATCCCCTCCAGGTATTCACACCCTGCACCTACTGCACATAAGGCCATAACTCTACCCATTTGGTTACATGGATATGTGGAATGCTGCTATACATTTACATATACCTCTGAGCTACCTTTAAGCACTGCTGAGCACCATGGCGTGCCATGCAAACCCTTTCAGCCATGCTTAAACTTGCCCTTTAAATAAATAATTAAATACATCTTGTTTCTATTTTTAGATGTATGGTGTCTCAGTGCTGCTTAGCAGTGCTGCACTCTGCATCATGCAAACATGCTTTTATAAAAATATAAAAAAAAATTACATTGCTATACTCCTATTGGACAGTACAAGGGGTGTGTTACTCATATGCGGATACAGCACCACACTCCCTACACTGATATAATAAATGTGTCTTATGACTCTCCCTCTGTAACATGCCATGTTTAATATGCATGGCACTCTCCTTAGGGGAACTGTGTACACGGACAAGGTAACATCCTCTGTATTCTCTACATTATGCCTACACAGATTTTATTAAATCTAGGGAAAAGAGTGCTTAGGGGATAGAAGGATTTGTATATGTTATGTGAGTAGTTTATCCTGGGTCTGAACAGGTGCATATCCATGAGCTCATTAAGTGGGATTTGAGAAGATATTTGAAGTTGGCTTTGTTGGTTTGAGTTTTGATGTTATGTTGTATGGTATTCCAGAGTTTTATAATGTAGTTAGAGTATGAGGAGTCTCCTGAGCTGTTTTTATCCATTCGAGATTTGTTGCTGGATCATAATAAGCATTTGCTTAGGTAGTGGATTAAAAGACCTTCTAAGCCTGCTTTATTTCAGTTTGGTAAAATATGTGATGTGCTATAGTAAGTTGCCTAAGAGTGACCAGGTTGGATAGTTCTAGCCAAGATAGTTGTTCAAGGGCTAGACAGTGATGAGACCTAAATGCTGAGTCAGTTGCAAACTTTGCTATTTTGTTGTAGCAAGTTTCTAATTTGGGTAGGTTAGATTTGTTGAGATTAGACAGTGTAGGGGATGCATAGAGAAGTGTGGAGATTAAGTGGGTTCTGGCAATAATGGTTTTAGTATTGCTGGAAAATTATTTTCCACATCTGCACAGACTACCAAATTTTTTTTGTGAACTTTTTTTATTGTTTGGCCAATTTGTAGGTCAGACTTCATGTTTTGATCTATGCTAACATCGATAAGTTTGGTACTGGGAACTGGTATAATAGGGGTATTGTTGCTCAAAGTTATTTTGAATGGTGGGATTGGTACTGGGGCTTTTGTAGGATGGAATAGCTAAAGGTTGGTTTTCTTTGGATTAAGTATGAGTTGTGCATCTGATAGCCATGTTTCAACTGATGTGAAGGCTTTTTGTGTTATTTTTAGAAGTTCTGAGAGTGTTTGGGCAGAGCAGATTTGGGTTGAATCATCTGCGTATTGGAGCAGTGTAGCTTGTAGGGTAGCAGTATGAAGGTTATTGGTGAATAGACTCAAGAGAAGGAGACCAAGGATGGAGCCTTGTGGCCTTGTTCGATAAGCTAATAAGGGCTGTGGTAGTGCTGTGATAAGGACAGAATGCTTGCTGGGTATTTTATAGAAGTTTGCTGGATAAGAGGTGGTGTAGGATTTGAGAATGTATGCACAGTTCAATGATTTTTGATAATGGTGACAGGATGGCAATAGGACAGTAATTTGTTAGTTCAATTGAGTTTCCACCTTTGAGTAGTGGTATTATGTGTGCTATTTTCAAGAGAGCTGGGATATGTTGTTCGGAGATGGAGCAGTTGATTAGTAAAGAGACTGGGTATGGTATGGTTTTGGCTGTAATTTTAAGGCATTCAGCAGGCATTTTGTTTGCTGCAAAGGTGGTAAGTTTAAGTTTCTTAAGATATTTATATATGGTGTTGGTTGGGACTGGTTGTATGTAAAAGACGTTGTTTTCATGGCTTAAGGCTGAAAGAATAGGTGGTGGAGTTGATCATTAAGTATTTGTGAGGATGGTTATGGATTAAGTGAAATTTTTGTTGAACTGGGTGGTGATATTTTCAGTGGAGTCAGTGCTGGAAGTGGGGGGGATGCTGGTTTGGCCTGGTTGCAGAATTTTGTTAATAGCAGTCCAGAACTTTTGTGGATTCTTTTTGTGTTTTGATTGTATGCCAGTATAGTGATTTTTATGTCAAGTTTAATATGCTTGTTATATTTATTTCTTAGTTCATGGTATAGATGTTGATTTGTTGCAGTTTTGTTATGGGACCAAGTTTTCCAGGCTTTATGTCTTTCTTTTAGAAATAACCTCGTTTATTTGGTGAGCCACGTGGCATAATTGATCTTTATTCTTACTATTCTGATAGAGCCATGTTATTTGGGATGTTTAGGAAAGAGGTGTTGAAATATTCTTCTGCAGTGTCTAGGGGAGGAATTTGAATGGATTCCAACTGCAGAGCTTGAGGGTGAACACAAAGTCTTGAGATTTCAAGTTTTTTGTATATTGAATTTGTCAGTAAGAGGACATTTTTACTGAGTTTACATGATGTCAGAGAACAAATGTTGGGAGGTGGTCACTGAGAAAGTCTTGGAGAGTACCAGACTGATATGATAGTACAGATTGTTTAGTAAGGATCAAGTCAAGGATGGACTCGTATTTGAAGCTTTATCAATCCTGGTGGTAGTTTGGATTAGTTGAGTGAAGCTGTGGAGGTTAATATTGTCAGTAGGGTATGTATAGGAAACCTGCTATAAAATTAGCAGGTAATGATATTCAGAAACATTCTGTACTAAAGAAGATCATTATCCACTTCTTTAAAGTTTTGATCAGTGTTGAGGCCAACATGAACCCAGTGAGTTCAGCAAAAGATGTCTTCTACCACAGCGCCAACTGTATAATAGAATTGGTACTGCAGGCATCTAGCAGGCATGTAGTACTAACAGTGACTTACAGGTGGAACTGCTAGTGCCAGTAGCTGTACTGCAGTACACCACTACCTGTCGGTCAGATGAGAGAATGCATGCATGACTGGAAATGGGTCTATCTGCATGAATTGTCACTATCCAAACAATTTGCAGACATATTGCCAATCTCCAATATGGTCATGAAGTGTAGATGTGTTAAAAGTGAAAAGTTTTAGTTTTCCATACTACAAATCAACAACACTGAAAATACATTCTATGTTGTAAATGAGTGGTCTTTAGCTACGCATCCCACCACCCCACAGGATTCCTCCTTCTAACAGTACAACATCTTATGTATGTGGGACTTGATACTGCAGGCAGAATGATTCCTCGCAATATACTACCTGCAGCACCACATCACTTTTATAGGTACAACAATAAAAACATTGCAACAGACTATTGACTATAAGGAGTTACTACCTGAGCTACCACCTTGTAATCTTCCTATTGAGATATTGTCACTCGAAATGCAGAGTGTGGGCACTTTAAAAAAAAAGACAGAAAATCTTGATCATCGCTCTTTATCAAATGTTTACAATCTTGATCATCGCTCTTTATCAAATGTTTACAATCTTGATCATTGCTCTTCTCCTAAAAATGTATTTTTTGTGAGGAAACAAGCACCCCTGTACCTCCTGATGTTGGGTCAAGCCCCATAATATCTATATATATATATATATATATATATATATATACCATCTCCAAGATCAACATATCTCAGAGAAAAGGGAATATTCCAGAGAATAACCATCTCAGACTAAGTATATATATATATTGTTTTGGGGCATTCAGTAATTCAGGACTTGCTCTAGCAGGTCTTGACATTTCAAATGATTACAGCCATGCACTGGATGTTTACACTCTTGTTCATTTCAGAAGTGTTGCCACATTGTGACCCTCATTGTGTCCCTCATTCCTGTTTTGGAATCAAGATAGGGCTTTGTCAGTTTTCATTACCATATGCTACTTGAGGACTGCTGGAGTGCTACTTTGTAGAATTACACATGGCATAACTGTGTACTGTCCTATATGTAAAAGACTTTGGAATTCAATCCTGTGTGCAAGCATTAACACATTATAGGATTACAGTCTGAGCATATGAAATCAGTCTACCTCAAAACGACAACAGTACCATATTATGAGTCAGCGGGGAGAATTTGACATTTAATTTTACTTCAGGGTATTTTGTTTCTCAGCTGTGACTTAAATTTTAATATAATTCTCTAATCCAACTTTATTGCTTAATGAATGATTGTTAATTAGTACTGGTGGAGAGTATAATAATGGTTAATTTAGTATCATATAAATTACGTGATTGAAGTTTAAAACCAGGGTATTACAAAGCAGTAAAAGTACTCTGACTCATATAACATACCATTTGTTATGCCTCTCCAAACATAGCAAAGGTGTAAAACATGATTTGCTTTCATGAAAATGTTAAATTTCCTTACAGAATACTGAAAACATATGCATCAATGGTCTGTAAATAACAGAGCCAGTCACACATAAGCACATTTCTAATGTATCCCTAAGCAAGTGAATTAATTATCCTGTAGTTACAATTATTAAGCAATATTCTGAATAGTATCATTAAGTCATAGCAACTTTTATATTTCAACTGAGTTGTAGCAAGGGAATTTGGCACCCAGGGGGACAGTGAACGCATCTGCTGAAATACGTTCAGAGTTGAACAAACAGCATAAAAATTTCAGAACTACAGTGGGAAATAAAAAGCCAAACTGAAAATGAAATTATAACTAAATGTTTAATAAAATGACAATGTAACAGAGGAAAACAAAGGAACAAATATTCAACACTGCAGTGGAAAAAACGGTGAGACTCCCATTTTGTGCTCTCAACAAAGAAAACTATAAAACTTATATAAAACATAATGATTAGTCACATTAGTTACTTCCCTATACAAGTTGGCACACGGGTTTACAGCTACACCAGCCATCCCCTTGTTACAGCTCTGCAATTAATTTTGTATAACCATACAATCTAAAATATATCTTTTTAAAAAGATTTTCTAACTTCATTCTATCCACTTTTAAAATGTAGCTATTCATTGGAAACAATACCAGTTATTATTATGCCTTGGAGAGAATTGTAAGTGCTCATTTGCAACCAAAATATTATGTTTGAAATATAATACTCTGCCCTGCATTTAAAACCAATGGAGGCAGGTTTCAGAACTAGAAAACTGAAGTACACAATTATAAACAGGAATACATTCCCAGAAGGACTATAATCTTAGCATTTTAGGCTGCCAGCATTCCATTAGGAATCAACTAAAATATCACCTTTGTTTATACAAATACTCAGTGAAGAAAAGGCAAGTAATTTTGTACAAATGTACTACAATAATTGCTATTCTGTTTCACTCACAGTAACCATTGCTGAGACATCTGTTGTCATGTGTGGTACAAATCAAAATAATAAGGATAATAGGATTGATGCCTATAAGAATAACAATGATGAAGAAGAACATGTGACTATTTCCTGCTGCTTTCATGCACATAACAGAAAGGGATGACAAACAGCGAAGAGAGTAACTTAAATATACAGACTCAAACAGACACCCATTCTTAGCTTCAGTACTTGTTTCCTGGCTGCAGTGTTTGTATCTGCCTTCTTCTTTATCCATCTAGTGTATATATTAGGCTTGGTACTCCATCCCTCCACAACCTTTTTTCCCATTTCTTGCACATGGGGTCAGGGTGTCACTTCAACAATGATAAGCATCTAGAGCCAAAGCTCATACCACTCGTTGGCTAGCCCTGCCATGGAGGCTCAGAAGTAGCGTGCTTTTAATCTCACATGTTCCCTATAGTGTTCAGCAGAGACCAGGCAGTCACTATATGAACCTCTACAGCACAGATAATTTATTTCTAGTAATTTTAGAGGGAATGAAGGCCCATTATGAACCCATCTTCATTCAAATTGCAATAACCCAGACAGTGCAGAATTTTTAACTGATAGGGTTATAGATTTAAGACCTATCCAGCAAACTTTGGATTGCTTTGTCTTTGCTTATAGAGCCACTGAACGGGTGGTATGTAACTAGGAAAAACTCTCTTACCTATATAAAATACTTAAGATTAGACTGACAATACATTTTCAAGTAAAATAGGTAAGTCACTGTCAGTGTCCCAGAGACATGAAGTTAAAGAATTTTTATTCAGGATCAGGAGACTATCTTCAGAATTACCTGGCAGTAATAATTTAATCCACATTATTTTATTTTTTTTTATTTTACATTTGTTGACCGGGATAGTCCGACTCGATACATGTTCATTTTCAGCGGAGGCCCGGGGAGAAAAGCTCCACAGAGAAAGGAATACACACATTAATTACATACAGACAAATACACAGTTACAGGAATAATATTTTTTGGTTTAGATACATTTGCCAACAGTGTGATTTAATTACATCTCTAAATGCAATAATATTACTATAACTTGTTACAGGATCCTTGCTGTTATAGAATACAGTCAAGCAAGGAGGAACTTGATTACTATAGAAACCCGAGGAGATAGAATGCAAAGGACGTTGGTTGATAATTATTTGAAACTTAGAAAAACAGGAGTAGCATCTAGTAGGTACAGGGGAGAGGGTATAGTATGTATCAAGGAGGACTAGTCTGGATTAATACATGGGCAAAGCCAATGAGACTTAAAAAATTGTTTAAGATTATTTTTAAATTGACAAAGGGAGGTGGAAAGTCTTAGGTTATTAGGGAGGGAATTCCAAACCTTTCCTATAGAATTGGCAAAGAGAGCTTCACCACCCAAGTTGTTAGATTTGATGGATTGGACCAAGAATCGATTTGAGGAGCGAAGACAGTTAAGATTGTTGTAGGGAATCAGAATTTCACTCAGTGAAGGGGTTTTATCAGGTTGTTTGATTATTTTAAACACTTAACATTAATACCATCCCTGATGGAAAGGTAAATTTGTTTAGTGGTGAAAAATTCTTTCAGTCACTGAATATCTTCGTTGACCATTACACAGTTTTCTGCTTGTATAGTATATTGCATGTTCATTGCTCTTTATTTCTGTTTGTCAGTATTGCTGCAATGCCTGCCTTAGAGGCATTTGTAAATACCACAAGCTGTTTAAAGACATCCGTGGCTAAAGGATGAGCTCAGAGAACATCATTTCTTTCATCTTTCAGAGTGCCTGGTCTATCATATTTACTTGTATGCTATTTAGCAGGGCATACCCTTAGTCAGGTCAGTTAAGGACATGCTGTTATAACAACATTATGGAAAAGCATGCAGTAGTAATTGGCCAAAATAAAGGTCATGACCTGATTTTTGATAGCTAGTATAGGTCAATACATCTACCTTCTCTGCCTGTTATTTTATCACATAACCTGAGTAGTGGTCTTCAGCCATGTCAATTTATTTACATTTGGTAGGGTGGGCTGCTATCCATGTTAGATAAAAACAGCCTAGGAAGGTGTGGACTTTAGGGACATGATTTTCTGAGTCCACAAAGAAAATAGTAAGTAGTGGCATACATAGTGTGTGTAGTCAGAATCCAGTCCATTAACCTTTGATATATTGCAGGGGATCTTTGAAAACCCAATGACATGACCTTATAATGCAGAGGGCCTCCTTTCATGAAGAATGTTAGTTCTCCTTGGTCTATGGAGAAAATTGGATTTACCAGTAACTCATGGTCAAGTTTAAAGTATACAGAACACCGTCTTTGCAGTTTTTTTCAACCTAGTTCATTTAACCAGATATGAATATAACTCACATTTAGAAAGGCCTTCTAGTTTTCTGAAGTCATTGCAAAACCTTATATTCCCATTGAGTTTAGGAAGTAGTACAATGGAATTATTCCATTTACTCAGTGATTCCTGCATAACCCCATGTTTAAACAGTTTATATATTTCCTATTTAACTATTTCTTGTTGATGTGACTCTGGTAAACAATACAATTTCATATTTACCTTTCCACCAGGGATGATCTTAATGTGGTGCTGGATTAAGTTAGTACTGTTAGATAATTCTGAAGACAGGCAAGATAAGCTAGGGTGGGGTAAGAGGAACAACTACCTTGGGTGTAAAGTGTTGGTGGATGCAATCAGCTGATCCTAATATTGAATGCAATACTGGCTTTTAAAAGCTAGTATTGCATTTGTAGTCAAACCTGTGCACTGTAGCACTCAGTGTGTGCTCTAAAGTGTAGCAACTGTCTGCTACATTGTAGCAAACTGCTTGCTACAGTTTAAAAGTCAGGAAAAAAATAACTAAAATCGGAGTGCTGTAGTGCTTCATGTAGGCAGGATAGAAACTGTAGTAACTGTTTGCTACATTTGTATCAAGCAATTTGCTATAATTTATAAGATTTTTTAACTAAAATTTGAGCACTAGTGCTCCGTGCAGGCAGGGTATAAACTGTAACAACTGTTTCCTACATTTATAGAAAGTGGTTTGCTACAGTTTACATGAAGAAATTATTTATTTTTTAAAAGAAAGGAAGAGGCAGGGGGCAGGGCACAGGGAAGGGACCTGAATCACTGGGGAGAAGTGAAGAGGACGTGTTGTGCAACTGGCCACCTGATTGGTGTGGTAATAGAGGGAATTGGGGAGGAGGCATGGTATGCAGATTCATTAAAGTGCTTTTTCTGGCTCTTTAATAGAAGAACTGGAGGGATTGGCATGGATCTGTTATAAGCTGATTGCTAGATAGTTTCCTTAGTACAAATTCTTAAATGGCATGTCTCTCTGGGACACTGACAGAAAGTTACCTATTATTACTTGAAGATATGTTGTCATGGGTTAACCCTTTCATCAGACAGGCTCACTAGCTGCACTTCACTATCTCTAGGGCTTTAAAAGCATTTATGCGATGCAACTGTTTTGGTTTACTCTTACCATTTTCTCTGACTTTGTAATTCACTTCCGAAGAGCCTTGCCCCTTAGCAAGAGATTTATTTTCTGCAGTGCATACCAACATATACTTTCACCTCTGCTTTTAACTCTGTAAGACAAGCATTTCAATTACAGGGTCTCTGTTGGGCTTCATCTGTTCCCTTCACCCCGAATATATGCATGATGACTCTTAGTCTTTCCCAACAAATGTCCACTCACACTCTGAGGGGACTGTTTACCTTCTATCAAGTTTCTTTTGCTATATCTTATTCTGGTGGACTTTTTTGAAAATGTCTTCAAACTAATGGATGAGGGTAAAACAGTACACACTGCATATCTCAATGTGGGCAAAGCTTTTGACACACTCCCCCATTCAGGCATAATAGAAAAGTTAAATAAACTGTAAATAAATCCCTGTGTCTCCTACTAGATTGCCAAATGGGTCACAGATAGTATGCAGGAATTAAAATATGGAAAGTTACCTCCACAAAGAGACCAGTTGCCAGTAAAGTGCCCTGGGGTTCTGTGCTGGGACCTCCCCTATTTGGCAATTTATTCATTGAGCAAGTCGTTGAATTCCCAGATGACTTTGCCATCTTGAAGGAAGGTTTTTAACCAAATAAATAACTGGTGCCATAATCAAGGACTGAAACTAAATGCCATAAATGCATTATTGTATCCTTTGTTAAGTTATCTACCCCAGGTAAATACCACATTGACAGTACACCCCTAAGAAATGAACCACTTGTTCAGGATTTGGGAACCTTTGTGGACAGTGACTTAACATTTGACCAGCATATGTCCATTGTCATAAGAAAATCCTTCTATATGGAACAACTTAAAAATAAAAGGGCTATGTCTAGATCCAGGGAAGTCATTGTCCCCCTATACTCATCCCTCATTAGGCCAGCCATTGAGTATAATGTCCCCTTTAGCATGTATCTGTCCAGACGCATGCTACAACTGGAATGTCCGCAGATGTAACTTACTAAAATGATACAAGGCTTAAACAATATGTCCGACATGGAACAATTCAAAGCTCTGTCACTATATGTGATGTCCAACAGACTGCTATGAGGTGGCCTATGTATAGCATACATGTATCCTGTGACGCAATATTGATGGATTTACTGCACATCAACATTCAAATGGCATCATAAATACTCAGTCTAAGGATCTAAACCTCTTCTGCAACATCAACAGAATGGTTTGGAAGGACAGGTATATCTCACAGAGGATACCACTGCTCTAGACAGACCCAGCCACATAAAAAAGCTCATCTGTGTTCATATTCAAAAGGAACTTGGATCTATGGTTGGAAAACAGACAGTTTATTATGTATGTTGTCCAAAGGCAAACTGCAGATACAGAAAAAGAATGCGCTGTCAGTCTTGATTTAATGGAATAAGTGTTTTTGTGAGATGACCAAGTTTTCAAAAACATGAACTTTATATGGTCGAGATCATATGTTTGAATTTCTGAAAATTAGAATTATTTGTATGGAGATTGCAGTACAGCGGGGATCAGGGAATTTACCTTTTTCCCATCATAGTGTGATATCAGAGTTGGTACATATAATTTACATGGGGTATTGGGGCTTGTCCCACTGCACAAACATACCCCCATTTTCAGCAAGCCCTGCACAGTGTGCAGGACTAGTGCAGGATCTCCAACAGGCAATATGGCTGCTGTGCAATCCAGGAATAAGCTGTAGAGATGTACATGAGCACTCCTGCACTACTCCTGCACTGACTCAGCCCCTGTATGCAAATTACCCCATTTGCAGGAGAAATCCATGCAAATGAGGTGAATTTGCGATCCAGAAAGCTGGAAACTGGCCATGCAGCACTAGTGTAATCTGCAGAAATGTACTCCGCCAATAACAGAATACATTTCTGCAAACTGCAAAACGGAGCTATGTCAGCTCCAAATAAAGGGTGGATATTATGTAGAAAGCATGTCAATGGCCAAATATAATGCCATTGAAATGGAAAACAGCTGCAAAAATTTAAAAAATCAACTTTTTTTTAGCTGATCTTGGCTGTTTAAGCGTAGGGCAGTGGCGCTCAAATGGGATTGGGTGGAAAATAAGAAAAAAACCCTAAAATAAGCATCCAAAGCAGAATCACTATTTTGCCATTATACTCAATGGCAGGCAGAGAACAACATGGCCAGTGAATAGTGGTTGCTAAGGGAAGAGACTAAGTCTGTGATATGTAACTATTCATCAGCAGGCAATCCTATGCAAATGAGGGGAATGATACTGAATCCCAGATTTCCCCTCCATGCTAGTCAGCACCCACCAGTGTAAGAGAAGAAATAGCTTGGTGCAAGCCTAGGAGTTAGCTGACATCATAGGGGGTGGTGTCAGGCATACTGTAAGTGGATTGGAGCCCTGTGGCTTGGGTTTGCCCTTAGCTTAGTAGAGCTAAGCAAGGGAGTGTGTCTGAGGCTGCCTAGCACTCTTTATATTGCCTAAGCAGGTGTGGGCACCATGCACTGGGTTTTAAAAGGAAAAAAAAGTAAACCTGGAAATAGCAGCTCTGTGCACATTTGAGCACTGTGTTTGCACGGTGCGCCCCTGGGATTAAAAAGGAAGGCAATGGGAAGGGAAAACAGCAGTAGGAAGGTAATCTAGTATCAGAATCAGCCAATTACACAGGCAGCAGGCCAGCCCAGCCCAGAACACTACTATAAACTATGCAAAAAACTTTCCCTCTGTTTTTTCCCACATACTCTACACCACTGGTGTATACAAGAGGTCTATATTATATTTTCGAAAGTTTCAAACATCGAACATGATATGGTTGACACCATATGAGCGATGTTTGAAATTTCAAAAATATAATTAAAAAAAAAATAAATAAAAAAACTATACTTACCTAAAGACTGTAGCAGGGGGCAAGCCCCCCTGCATCCCCCATGTGGGGGGGTTGCACCCCCACACCCCCGCTACTTAAATATTCCTGCTCCAAGATCACACTGCATTGAAGTAAAGGGAAAATATTCCCTATGGCAATTTCCGTGTTACGGACACAGCATTTCGATGTTTTGACTAATCGGGTTCGCTCAATAGACGTTCGCCGTTTACAATTTTCTATCACGCAATAGGAACCCGTATACAAACAGGGAACTTTTAACTGGAATACTAGCCACAGGTCCCTCCCAAAGTCCAACTAGGGATATCATGGGGATCTCACAGGCATCAGCATCCAGAGTATTCCAGCAGTTCCTGGATGCCATGTCAGCACATGCCGGTGAGCACATATATTTCCTCAATACCCATGAGGTGTTGGCCAGCAATATGCGTTTCTTCCACCAAATAGCAGAATATTCTGAGTTGGTGGGTGCTATAGACTGAACGCATATATGCATCAAAGCACCACCCGGTGAGCGGGGTAGGGTCTACTTCAACCGCAAGGGCTTGCTCTTCATGAACTGCCAGGTCATGTGCAATGTCAAGGGCATTATAATGAATGTGTGTGCTGGCTGCCCTGGAAGCTGTCACGATTCCCACATCTGGCATCTAACACAGCTGTACCAGAGATTTGCCAATGGGGACATCCCTTACAGTCACCTAGTGGGGAATGCTACTTATGCACTGGAGCTGTGGCTGATGACACCCATCAGAAATGCACACACACCCAAACAAGAACTCCATAATGAGGCACACGCACAGACCAGAATCATAATAGACTGTTTGTCTGGGATGCTCAAGTCATGGTTCCGGTGCCTGGACACATCTGGTGGAGCCTTGCAGTACTCACCATCCACATGTACCCAAATTGCTATCGTATGTGCCATGCTACACAACATGATCCTGCGGAAACAGCTGCAGCAGGAACAGCACAGGGCAGGGCCACACAGCCACCCACCAATGCCAAGGCCTACACAGGCACAGAGTGACTCAGAGGAGGAACGACCTGAGCCTGCCCCAGTAGGCAGATGGAGGCATGCTCAGTACACCATGGCCTCGGCAAAGAGGCAACGCATAGCACATACACTGGCACAGTAGAGGCCCAGGGAATGACACCTCTCTCTGACTCGCACATACAGTATAAGGGATACCAAACATGACACTACCTGTGCTCAACCATGTATAGAGAGTGTACTATGTGCATCTGACATAGGCAGCCCCCAGCACCATCCTCAGTACTGGTACACCCACAAGGTAAGTCACTCTCCTTACCTATTGCCGATTAGAGTATTATGTGTTGTTACTTGTATCTATGGTATGGATGTGAGCATGTAAGGGAATTGGGTGGCTGAATGGGATACCAGCAGATAGTAGACACCTATAGTGGCAGCATGAGATCTATAACAAATACTGGTGTCACCATAGTAGCCATTACTACACATGGTGATAAAATCCACTGCAGAAAAAGTTCTGGGCCACATGTGTGTCCATGTGACACACACATGCCAGTCAGGGGGGTTCACATACCCAACAACAGTCTCAGCTAGCAAGACAGGTGTAGATAAACACAAACAAGGCTGTACCAAGGCCTCTGAATGATGCCTATGGTTAACCTCCCCCCCAGGCCTACAAAGACAGACTACATCAGTTCAGGCAGTGGGATGTTAGTTCAGAAGGGTAGGAAGTCAGAAACTAATATGCAGGTCAATCAAACCTAAGACCTGTAATACACTGATATGCCTCTAGTCAGCATGACAGGTTAGAATACAGAATGAAATGGAGAACCTGATATACCAGTACAGTCATCGCAAATGTGTACAAGTGTCAGGTGTGCCCCCAATCCTATGTAGAAATGTAGAAACAGTCAGGTGTTCCCCCCCTAAATCCTGTGTAGAAATGTAGAAATAGTCAGGTGTGCCCCCCCCCAAATCTTGTGTAGAAATGTACAAATAGTCAGTTGTGTCCTCCCTTCCTATGTAGAAATGTAGTAACAGTCAGGTGTGCCCCCCCAATCCTGTGTAGAAATATAGAAACAGTCAGGTGTGCCCCCCAGTCCTACGTAGACATGTAGTAACAGTCAGGTGTGCCCCCCAATCCTATGTAGAAATGCAGAAACAATCAGGTGTCCCCCCAAATCCTGTGTAGAAATGTAGAAATAGTCAGGTGTGCCCCCCCCCCCTTAATCCTGTGTGGGAATGTAGAAATAGTCAGGTGTGCCCCCTCCCCCAATCCTGTGTAGAAATGCAGTAACAGTCAGGTGTGTGTCCCCAACTCTACTTAGAAATGTAGAAACAGTCAGGTGTGCCCCCCAATCCTATTTAGAAATGTAGTAATGGTATGGTGTTCCCCACCAATACAATGTACACACATTGTAACAGTTAGGTGTGCCCCCCAAATCATATGTAGAAATGTAGTAACATGTATGTCTAGGTATAATACCAGTGGAGCACAGATGCCCAGAGATGGCCAAGATAGCAGGGTAGATTGTAGCATTTGTACAATATGCAGGTATGTGTGTGTTAGGTTGATGTGTGTTTCATATTGTGTGAGAGTGGTCAGTATGTATGCATGATGAGGATTGATCTGGTGGCCATTGCCCACTACTGCTGATGACAGGGCCCAGTCCTCACAACTGCAGTGCCAAAGACAATTCCTACCAGTATAACACATACTAGCAGTAAGCAATTGTAAATGTATGGTGGTAATATGTGTCACCATCTGAAAGATGGACATGGCATGGCTGTTGGGCTAGATATACAAGCAGTACACAGGGAAAAGTGCTCCAGACATGCAGTATATAATGTGTAGCTGTGAAATGGACACACCCTTGGAATTGCACATACAGGTATGCATCATATTATCTGGGAATGTAGTAGGGAATACCGGTGTCGTCTGGCCAAACACTGATCTTTTGGGAAGCAGCTGATGTGCCTGCACATGGCAACATAACTGGAATGCCCAATGCATACCTGTGAGTCAGATCCAAGCAGTGTCCATAGCACACATGCACCCACATCACCCAAACACCACCCACAAGTACCTCTCTGGTCGTATCCCTACTGTTGGGAAAGGGTAAAATATGACCCCCACCTGTGTATGGCAATAGCGAAAGAATGCAGCATGCAGTGCAAGTGTCCCATGCATATGTGTCCCTAGCTGTAGGTAGCACCCTGCCAGCATCCACACCACCTGATCTATACCGATAGAAAGTATATTGGCATGAACACCTAGCACACCTTTCCTGTCACCCCAGGGGAATATAATGTATGGTGGTCTGAGACTGTAGGACTGACAGAATGCAATGGCCTGCCACAGCTGACCCGCATCACCACCAAATGGCCTACAGGCCTCTGCCAAAGGCCTGTGTCTCACACGTACTGCCAATGCATGTTATGTCATGGACACCCAGATAACAACATAACACACTCCACATAAGCCATATGCAAAAATGGGGGGGGTGGAGCATGGGCAGCATGGAATGTGCAAGTTCCAATGCACAGCTGTGTGCACATACTATCCCTGGCTGCAAACACATAAATGGGTGGCTGCTAACCTGCCTGTACACCACAATAGGGGTAATGTACTGATTTATGACCCCTGCCTCTGGGTAACCTGTGTAAATCTGTATAGCTGCGAGGTATTTCCACAGCAGGATAAGGCCATACTGTCATATCGATGGATGTACAAGTATGGGATCCTCTGCCAGCACTGTACCAAGGTGTTGAACCAGATACACAGACCCAGCAACAAGTGTCTGCAGCTCCCCCTCCAGAATGGCATAACTTTCCAAGAATATGTAGGCATTTGCCCACAATATCAGACACAGCTGCATTCACCCTTGTTCCCCAGGACATCACTGTGAGCAAGAATGTCTACCTGACAGTACCTAAGGACATAAAACATCACAGTGTATAAAAGTACACATGTCTGAATATCTCTGCTAACACCAGTACCATGCAGCAGAAGCAGCACAGACATAAACACCTACATTACACACTATCCCTTGCACAGTTTGACCCCATATTGCCAAATGATCTACAGATACACTGCAGAAACAGTGTGCTACATGTAGGTGTACAACACAAAGGTCTGCACTGGAGTACAAAGTACATGGAATGGATCCACACATTCAATACAGAAGGGCATACTGGGCATGTTCACACACATAGAGAAATGAAGGCAATGTCAGACAACAACATACTGAAAGGTCATATTGGGCATGCTCACACACTTAAACGACTGAAGCCCATATTTGCAAACAACAGTGGACCATACATATATGATAGTTTCAGATGTTAGTGCATACACTCCTCAGTATGCACCAGTCATGCTTTGCACACACATTGGATAGGAATACAGACATATATCCAAGGACAACACACTATAAAATGCCAAAAGTAGACATAAATAGATGTGAGGAAGAGAGTGACTGTGATAAAGAGCGATCTATTCTGAGGACTGTCCCACCCAGCACACAGCCAAATGGCTACAACCACATGATGTGTAAATGTCACTCACTGTAGAAATTAGCCACTGGAATCCATTATCATTATAGACTTTGTGGTGCAAGTGCTAGTTGTGCAACATGACTGTACAAGGCAGTAGTCGTCTAGCAGTTGTGTCCATGTACCTGTTGAATATAACCCTGCGTGTGCCTGCATCTGGTGTGTCAACCTCTAGATGAATGGGTTATGGCCCATGCACACACACTGCCTTCCCCATAGCCCTACCATGACAAGCCTGCTGATGTCATCCACTTTGAAATACACCTTTGGGAATAGAGTATCCCAGTAATCTGTGTGGCGTGTCCTAAAACGGTGTAATGCTGTAGTGTGATAAACTGGTTAGGTAGGAGTTCTAATCCCAGACATAGCAACTGCATGTGTGTGTGTGTGCTCATGTGTGTGTGTGTGTGTGTGTGTGTGTGTGTGTGTGTGTGTGTGTGTGTCTGTCTGTCTGTGTAGGGGCAATATTTTTAGGCTAGTCACATTCACTACAATTCAAATGCCCTACTCTGGCAAGGCTGCTGATATCATTCACTGTGAAATACACACCTGACAGTACCTAAGGACATAAAACCTAGCTAGGAAAGGTGTAGCCCAGTAATCTCTGTGGCATGTCCTATAACTGTGTAATGCTGTAGTGTGATAAACTAGTTAGGTAGGAGTTCTAATCCCAGACATGGCAATTGTGCGTGTGTGTGTTTGTGTGTCTCTGTCTGTGTAGCAAACAATGATTTTAGGCTAGTCACACTCACTACAATTAAAATGCCCAACTTTGGCAAGGCTGCTGATGTCATGCATTGTGAAATACTGCTTTGGGAAAAATGCAGCCTAGTAATCTCCATGGCGTGTCCTATAACTGTGTAATGCTGTAGTGTGATAAACTAGTTAGGTGGGAGTTCTAATCCCAGACATGGCACCTGTGTGTTTGTGTCTCTGTGTAGGGAGCAATGCTTTTTAGGCTAGTCACACTCACTACAATTCAAATTCCCTACTTTGGCAAGGCTGCTGATGTCATTCACTGTGGAATACACCTTTGTGAAAGGTGTAGCCCAGTAATCACAGTGGCACATCCTATAACTGCATAATGCTGTAGTGTGATAAATTAGTTAGGTAGCAGTTCTAATCCCAGACATGGCAACTGTGTGCGTGTGTGTCTCTGTCTGTGTAGGGAGCAATGCTTTTTAGGCTAGTCACACACACTACAATTCAAATGCCTCACTTTGGTAAGGCTGCTGATGACATTCACTGCAAAATACTCCTTTGGGAAAGATGTAGCACAGAAACCTCTGTGGTGTATACTATAACTGTGTAATGCTATAGTGTGCTATAGTACTTTGGTAGGGGTTCTAGTCCCATACATGGCAAGTGTGGATGTTACTGTGTGTATTTCTTTGTTTGTGTAGGGAGCAATGCATTTTAGGCTAGTCACACTCACTACAATTCAAAGGCCCTACTTTGGTAAGGCTGCTGATGTCATTCACTGTGAAATATACCTTTGGGAAAAGTGCAGCCCAGTAATGTCCGTGGCACATCCTATAGCTGCGTAATGCTGTAGTGTGATAAACTAGCTAGGTTAGAATTCTAATCACAGACATGGCAGGTGTGTGTGTTGTGTGTCTGTGTTTGCCATTTGTGTCCTGTGTGGAGATGGCTGTGAGTGTGTAACAACTGAACTCATTGTGGAGCGGGGCTTTGCAAATGTCTTATATGGTGGTCCTATTATATGTCACAATGTCCACCTTACAGGGATAAGAGATGTGAAATAGCTGAGAAGCTGGGGTGGCAATCCATACCTCTACATGTGACATCAAGGCCAGACGAACAATGTTAGCAACCCTTGTATTACACAGAGAAGACTCTCAACCCGTGTCTCATACACAAACACACTTGCCTAGGCAACAACTGCTATGTTGGTAGTACCCTGCATATTGCCCACAGATAGTAAGCATGGTGTGATTGCAATGGACAACAGAGGGCATGGCACCCTGTCCATCAGTAATATATGCACGTACATGCAGACAGTGTGCCTTCACTATGCTCCCCACTGGATGCCTGCAACACCTGTGGTGACATCAAATGTGACCCACAAAGGACATACCATGCCTTATACACATGCCTTGCATGGACAGATGCCACTGACAACAGGGAATACCTGTATCATGCTATCAATGTAGGTGCAGAGTCAACCTGCTGTCCATTACCTGTTCCCAGCACATGAGGCCAGGACAGGCACATCTGATTATAACAATTGGTGTACACAACATGGGCCAGACACCCCAGGTACAGTTCCACATGTCCATGTGCATGCATGTGGGATGTGTGCACATCCCAGACAGTGTCCATGTCATGGGCTAAAGAACACATACATGGCAAGCATCAAACAGCAATGGCCACATACAATTGTTACCCAGGTGACTGGATAGTGAAAACAATACCCACCTGTGTGGGCCAGTCAAGACACTACATCCCTGAGCCACACTGCAGACCATTGTCATGTGGTTTGATACCATGGCATACCCTTCATCTAGCCCTGTATACTTCTGGCACAGTCAACCACTATGCACCCATGAAGCAATGCACACATGCATGTCAGTACTGGCACTCTGTGTCTGTGTGTGTAGTGTATGATGCTTTTGACCACATTCACACAAGTATGCTGTCTGATGTCAGATGCCTCCACATACTCTTTGCTCCCCACTGGATATGTAACCATATAACCACTGGATAACCCTTGTGGTGCATGTGATACCTGCACAGTAGTGTGTTGTGGCAAACTAACTAGTGAGGAAGTGTATTCCTGACCCTGTCTAGTGTGTCAATGTGTGTGAGTCCCTGAGAGAGAGTGGCTGTGTTGACACTGATACCTGTCCATGCAGACAGACACATGTACTACACCTACTATATTGCTACCATATCACTGTTGCAGATGCCACTCACCATCACATATACAACTGGAGAGCTCTTCAACATGTAAGCTATGTAGCACATCCAATAACTGCATAGACATGTGATAGCAGTACATAGTCCGGGGGTTGATACCCTGTACTGGTAGGTGTGTGACACAAACATGCTTAGGTTTTTCTCTCCCACCCCCTCCCTGACTTATCTTTGCCTCTGCATGTCTCTGTCACTCCCTCTCTGGTGGATGTGGAGAACTACACGTGCTTTGCTTAGGCAGCAGCATGTGTTTTGTAAGTGATGCTCATGATCAGCTGATGGCCTCTGCACGAATCGCAGCCCTCTTCTAGCTGATTGCATGTGGAATAGCTGTGCTAATAGTTCCATAGCCAATTGCATGGACACACACTCCAATATCTAGGAACATCATGTTGGTGTTGGGCCTTTTCATTAACTGTGAGCAGGACCTACATCTTGTGTTGGTAAACAGCATCACAGATGGATTGGGGATTCACCTCTAAGCACATACACTGTGGAAACATGCCAACACACAGGAGAGGGATGTGCCTGACATAACTACAGAATGTAAGTGTTGCTATTCTGCATTTGGAGTAATGCTGGTTTAACTGTGTGTGTGTGTGTGGATATGGCTGGTTTACATGTTTTAATACCTGTCATGACAGTGCTATGTTTCTGAGGAAACCCCCATCTGTAGGGTCATCTGCAGACTGGGCAGATTGTCATGACTTTTGTTTCTTGTGTTACTCACAGACCACCTATCTGTGAACTGCAGAAGCATAGTGTGAGGGTTGCAGTCAGTACATGGTGACAGCCATGAGAGTTACTGACTTCATATCCCTCATAGGACATATGTCACAACAAACACTGTTACAACAGTAAATGTATGAGGTTATCACAGTAACATGTCAATATTGGCCCTGTGTTTGTGCCTCCAGCCACAACTTTGGCAACCATTGTACATATGTCATGCAGTAAGAGGTGCATATGTTCTGTGCACCATAATTTATTGACATCATATCTGATAACAAGCCAATGAGATATCAGACTGCTACAAATGCTATGTATAGTAGGGGTTATATTTGAGGACATAACCTGGGAATTCTGTGGTTGTGTGTACAGTACTGAGGTCTGTGTACTTATGGTGATTGTTGACAGTGTGTGTATTGGGAATATGTACCTTGGCCTGTGTACAGACTGTGGTAGATGTCATTGTTCTTCGTCCTGTTCTATCTGATGTAACATGCTGCTCCACTGTATGTTACCCTATCGGCTTACATGTTTGCAGGGCCAAACACACACATGTCCCATACCACAGACAGGCATCGGACCACACTGTGTAGTGGCCCAGTATATGTAGGGTTAGTGTGTGAGTGGCACATACGAGGATGGTGTTGATCAGATAGTCCATATACTGTAATATTACACTAATTTTCCATATGTGGCTGTGTTCACATTGGTTGTGGTTATGCACTTTCACACAGGTGTCTGTTACTCTGAGCTGTGACATGCCTGTAGAGCCTGCTATATATGCAGATACATGTGTATTCCCCCATAAGAAATGTAGGACAGTATTGCAGCAGTCTGCCTGTAGCCTGTACAGTGCTTTGTTACATGCCTAGCAGCTTTGTATACTTATCCAGTGTGATGTTATGTCCAGATACTTGCCAGATGTACTACTGCCAGGCCACCATTTTATTTTTTTTTATTTATCATTTGTTGACCGGGAAAGTCTGACTAGGTTCCACAGAGCCTGTTTTCAGCAGAGGCCCAGGGAGAAATGCTCCAGATGCACGTCTTTGGAATGTGGGAGGAAACCGGAGTACCTGGAGGAAACCCACGAGAACACAGGGAGAACATGCAAACTCCACACAGAAGACACCCCAGCCGAGAATCAAACCGGAGAACCTCTTGCTGTGAGGTGACAATGTTAACCACTGCACCACTGCGCTGCCCAATACCAGTGTGGGGTAACCATAACAGTCATGTATGTCAGACAATGCAGTGGGATGCTGTACAGATGTATGTCACTAACTAGTGGGTAGCATGTGGCCATGGCACCTCTGTACCAGTGGTTATTATGTGTCAGGACAGAAAGGGGTGTGTGAATGCATAATTTATGGAGGCAAATGTATACCAGTATTTACGTGATATACCCATCTGCATGGCTGTTAACAACCACATTGTTAGGCTTGGTCCACATGTCTTGCACTAAAGGGTTCTGTGTATACCTCTGGACTGACCAGAGTGTGTCAGACTGTCCACATTTATTGGCCATATCTCTGCTGTAGTCCACAGGATCATTACTGTGCTAGCAGTGGTACTGTACTATGATGTCCTTAGGATGTCTGTCAGTAGCCAATGGCGCTCATGTTAGAAGCAGATGTGACCTCCCCACACAACATGTTTGTGAGGACAACCCCTATCACAATATCAATAGTCAACATATATGCCTGCAATACATACTTGACATCCCTTTGCACTAAAAGGTTGGGACTATTGGGTCTGAGGTAGGGTTCTACTCCATGTTCAGGACATATGGTGAACATATATGTATATGTAATTATCCATATATCTATATAGATATATACAAATATACTCCCCGTAGGAGTGGTTACTGACTTGAAACTGTAGTTTTATTGGCCGTATTGGGTCAATTCCTGGCTCTTTCCAGCCCCTGCTATCAAGCAAGCTTTAGCGTGCTTTAGCGCGATTTAGCATGGAGTTGCCACTAGAGCAGCATCGGGCAGCGCCGGTTTAACAAGGTTAAACTTTTTCTGGCTCCATAAAGTCTGTTCTTCATTTTTTCCCTTAGAACTGCTCTACTAGTATTCTAAACAGTATATCCCTTAACTAAAAGGTGCAGCACTTGTTCCTAAAAAGCTTTTTTTTTTTTTTCCTCCAAAAAAAAAAAAAAGCTCAGCACTTGTCTTAAAAGCATCTTCTTTTCAGGCTTAGCACTTCTGTATTATACAAAGTCCCTCACTAGCAACCCCCCCCAGGAGTACCCACTTCCTTACTAAGTCCTCTCTCATTCAGTTACACCCCAAACTTCTTAATTTCTCTAGCATGTCGAAGGGCCAGATGCTGGCGTCCTATCCTGTCCAGTTGGTGAATCTGGGAATATTGAGGCAATGTTACAATTGCCTCATGTACACAGACAACCCTCTCCTCCTCCCACATAACACAAATACTTGCGAGAGATGCAGCTATTTAGCCAAACTGGAGGCTGAGCTCTCTCAACTCAGGACTGGCAAGATCAGACAGGAGGAGAAGGCAACTACACACACCAGAAAACCAGTCTCACATAAAGCTATCACAACAATGAATCAAACACATAAACACACAAAGACATACTCGGAGGCTCTGAGCAAAAATTTACCTAAACAGCAGAGGCCTCCAAAGCAGACACCCAAGCAACCGCCACCTCATGACACACCACAGGCAACGCATAAAACACAAAGTCTGTGTGCAAAGCAGTCACAGCCCTTAAGGCCAAATACAACACCAAACATACTTGTCATAGGTGACTCCATAGTCAGACACACTGACGTCCCACTCACCAGGCTGAACAAGGAGAGGGTCACAGTAAGCTGCCTATCGGGCGCTAGAATCCGCCACATAACACAAGCACTCGGGTCACTCCACAGCAAGTACAAATATGACACAGTCATTGTCCATGCTGGTGTGAACGACCTGAGACGTACCTCCCTGGACTACATGAAAAGAGACATAGAGGAGCTCTCTGATTATGTAGCACAGGCAGGTATGACCCTGACCCTGAGCAGCATCCTTCCTTCACCAAGAATGATGCCACAACATAGAGACAAGATGATCAGCTTTAACAATTGGCTTAATTTCTGGTGTCATTCAAAGGGGATCCAGTGTCTGTCTGCCTGGGATGACATGCTTGACAAGCCACGCTGCTTTGCAAGGGATGGCTTGCACCTGTCACCCCTGGGATTCCGGATATTGGCTAAGGCTCTTGCCACCCCATAGTGCCTTTTTAGGCAAGGCTCAAATTCTAAACCTACCACCCTAGAAAACAAAATGGGAAGAAACTAAGGGTAATGCTGCTCAATGCCAGAAGTCTAAATCTCAAAATGCACACACTCGAGGCCCTTCTCAGTATGGAGAACATCGATGTCTGTGCTGTGACTGAAACCTGGTTCAAGGCTCCTGAGAGCACCCGGCACTATCAGGTTTTACTCATATCATGCTCCGGCCCCAAAACCGGACCACACCACAAAAGGAGCGGGTGTATCCATATTCATCAAGGATACCCACACCTCCAGGTTGGTGGCAATGCACGAAGCATCGGAAACCATCCAGGTGCAATTAACCATAGGCAAAACTGCTCTACAATTTGTAGCATGCTACAGGCCACCATCTCAAACTCAGGAACCCCACACAGCCTTCCTGAAGACACTGGAGGGTATAAATGTATCTCCAAACACCATTATATTGGGTGACTTCAACTACCCAAATATAGACTGGGAACATTACTCAAGCCCAAACTTTCTAGCCCAAAGGTTCCTGGAGTTCATAAATTCAAATGCCATGGAACAACTAGTCACCGTTCCCCACAAGAGGAGAAAATATACTAAATCTCATCATCACAAACACGGGGACAAAATGCTCCACACCGGAAGTATATCCCTCATTGGTAAGATCAGATCATAAACTAATCTCACTGGATATCCACATCCCGCCCCCACCCCAAACAAAAAAGACCACAGTGAAGAACTTCTCTAAAGCAAACTTCACACTACTCAAGACTGGTGTGGTATCCTTCAAGGCCCCCGAGCCAATGGAAACCACAACCCAAGCTGCGGAAGCCCTTACAAAGGCCTTCTACGAACACCTCCAGGACTGCATGGATCAGGCAATCCCTAATAAAACCAAGACTCTTTCCACCAAGGGCAAACGTCCAGTCTGGTGGACCCCAGCCATAAACAAACTTTACAATAAGAGGAGAAAGCTGTTACATGATAGAGCAAAATCCATAAAAGAGAAGACACCTTTGATCATTATTAGTAAAAAAATACAAGCACTCATAAAATCATCCAAGGCCAACTTTGAGAGAAAAATTGCCATAGATTCAAAAGACAATCATAAGGCCTTCTTCAGCTATGTTAGAAACCTGGGTGGAAACTCCCAGATATGCTCAGAATTAGTCCAAAATGATACAAAAATCACTGAACCCACAGACATTGCCAACATACTGGCAGACAGGTTCAGTGCAAACTTCACCCTCTCCCCAAAAGGAGAGATAACTATCCCAGCGGAGTGCAGCCTCCCAGACATCTCCAATGCGCAGGTGAAAGCTGCTCTCTCTAAAGCTAAAAACACAGCATCAATGGGACCGGATGGTGTCCCCGGCTGTGTGCTACACTTACTCAATGAGGAACTAAATCCACACATAAGGCAGCTGTTTAATCTTAGCCTTACCACAGGATATGTGCCCAAGGAGTGGCGTACGGCAACTGTGGTCCCACTCAACAAAGGCGGTGCCTCTACAGACCCTGGTTATTACAGCCCCATAAGCTTAACAAGCCTGGTCTGCAAAGCTATGGAGAGGATCATAATGGAGCTCATAAACAAAGACATAGGGGACTTGCAGACATTGGACCCGACCCAGTTTGACTTTGTCAAGGGCAGATCATGCCTTTTGAACTTGGTCGACTTCTTCGAAACAGTCACCAAGGCCATTGATGAGGGAAAGGCAGTCCAAACAGCCTACCTTGACCTTGCAAAAGCTTTCGACACAATACCCCACTCGGGTATTATAGAGAAACTTACCAGCTTAAATGTAAACCCATATGTCACAAGATGGGTTGCAAACTGGCTAAAGGACAGAACCCACAGGGTTAGAGTAGCTGGCGCCATGTCAGACTCCAAGGCGGTCACATGTGGTGTCCCACACGGCTCAGTCCTTGGCCCCCTGTTGTTCGGCATCTATTTCTCAGAAGTACAGGCTAACATAGGAGGACTATGGCTGACAAAGTTTGCAGATGACTGCAAAGTGGGAGCCATAGTGGAAAGTACATCGGACACAGATATCCTTCAGAGGGGTATCATGGAAACTGATAGCTGGTGCCAGAGCCATGGCCTGAAGTTAAATGCCAAAAAATGTATAGTCATACCCTTCGGGAAAAACAAGGTAACCCCAAGCTACCATATAGGTGGCAATCCACTAAGCACAGAAGAGGTTATCAGGGACCTGGGGACCCAGGTTGACAGTGGCCTTTCTTTTTACACTCACATTGCTAAAGTGGTTAGAAAAACCTTCTACATTGCCCACCTGATCATGAAGGGATTCACATCCAGATCAAGAGAGGTCATTGTTCCCCTGTACTCTTCACTTATCAGACCAATGATAGAGTACAATGCCCCATTCGGGATGTATCACACCCGACACCTGAAGCAATTGGAGAAACCCCAAAAGTTCCTCACCAAAAGGATAAATGGACTCCAAAATCTGTCATATGCTGCCAGACTGAAGAAACTCCAGCTCTATTCAGTTGCATACCGTCTGCTCAGAGGTGACCTGTGCCTGACATACAAGGCCATGTCCAACCCGGAATTAATGGACATGCTCCACCTCAAAAAATCCAAATCTACCAGATCCACTAGAGCAAGCGACTTAAACCTTAGCACGGATATAAATAGGACATGCTGGAGGGATAGATTTGTCACCCAGAGACTCCCTATGTTGTGGAATAAAATCCTGGTCCATGTGAGGCAGAGCACCTCGCTGGCTCTGTTCAAGAGAAATCTTGACTGGTGGATGGGAGATCGTAGGTTTACTCCGGGAATCATCTCTGTGTCACTGCTGGACAGAGGCACAACAAACTAATGGGCACAGTATTTTTTAACATAAGGGTGGCGTAAGCCACAAAAACTCTGGGCTAGGCTTATAAATGCCTTAGGGCAGATAGCCTAGTATAAACCTATGAACCTATGAACCTATGAACATACATAGAGTGATATGTATATATATATATATACATATATATATATATATATATATATATATATATATATATATATATATTCATATATATATATGTATATATATATATATATATATATATATATATATATCCACACACACACACACACACACACACACACACACACACACACACACACACACACACACACACACACACACAGATATATACATATACACAGCAATATATGTCTACACATATACAGATAGAGATACATATGCACATATACTTAAGGATATCTACATATATATTGACAGTAATATGTATAACAGACTAGATTTGTATGCTCATATAGTTATAGATATCTACATATATATCTGCATAACTAGGCATATCTGTACACATAGGATGTGCATGCATACATATATAGCTATATATACATTTATCTATATATACATCTATATATATCTATATATATATATATATATATATATATATATATATATATATATACATATGAAGAGAAGTACACATGGCCAAATATATGTTGCACTATACAGATGTTTATAGGTTCATAGGTTGGTACTAGGCTATCAGATCCCATTTGAATGGCACCAGAAGCTTAGCCAATTGTTGAAGTCAATCACTTGTCCTTATACTGTGGTATCATTCTGGGCAAAGGCAGGATGCTACTCAGGGATAGGATCATACCTGCCTGAGCCACATGATCCAAGAGCTCTTCCATGTCTCTTTTCATGTAGTCCTGGGAGGTACATCTCAAGTCATCACTCCAACATGGACATATTTGCATTTGTTATGGAGTGACTTGAGTACATGCGTTATGTGGTGGATCCTGGCACCCGACAGGCAGCTGGCTGTAATTATCTCATTGTTCAGCCTGGTGAGCGGGACATCAGTGTGCCTGACTATAGAGTCACCTATGACTAACGTTTTGGGTATGTTGTCTTGCCTTAGGGGCTGTTGTTGGGAGGCACACTGGTGTTGTGCGCTATGTGACACTTTGGTTGTGATTGGTGTTTGCAGCTTTGGAGGTCCTTGTTACTTGGGCAGGTTACTGTTAAGGGCTTCCACATATGTGGGTTTAGTTTTGCTATGTGTGGGTGTGGGTTAAGTAGGGATATATATATATATATATATATATATATATATATATATATATATATATACATATGTATGAATATACGTGTATGTACATGTAGACATATATCAACCTATTATATGTATATATCCATATTCCTGTCATGTGTAAACCTCATGTTGTGTATACCCTCCCAGATGTATCTCACTGTATGTATCTGCTATGTGTTCATTATGTTAAAACTAGATATGTGATGAAACAGTCATATAAATAACAAGTACTACACAATTGTGGAAGCACAGGCAATATTTCAATACTAATTAATATGTGTATTGACAGATGTATTGGAAAACAATGGCTGTCTTCACAGTGGTCATGGCGTAGTGGTAAGTGTTGTGACTATAGTGTACAGGGTCCCGGGTTCAAGACCTGCAAGAGCTGTTCATTTTGTTGCTGCACAGAACAAAAGCTGTTGGATACAGAGTGGTTCAGGCAGTTTTGAGCAGCTTTAAGCGGGCTTGCACAGGTTTGCATGAAGCTAAGCCATGCTAAGCTACGGGTAAACGTACAGGTGCTTACACAGTGTAGGCTTTACTTACCAGTGTGCAAATCAGCTTAGCTGTTATATTGCAGCAATTTTGATACCTGCTAAGCATGGCTTAGCCCTGGTAACCAGTTCACACCACACAGTATGATAACATAGCAGGGTAATGACATCTGTAATAAGTGTATGTAATGCCATTTACAATGCATGCGCGTATGTGCTGTCATTACAGTAACAAGGGGTGTGAGTGCCATGTGTGGGACACAGATGTATATGAGACCTGTACAAAACTGTTATCCATGTGAATGTGTTACATACAGGGGTATTAGCCCAGGGTATGTGCTGTCACACTGGCATGTAGTGTATCATGGTGGTACTAATGTTGACAGTGCTTACCCAGGCAAGAGTAGAGTGCTAAATGTAGTACTGACAAGAGGAACACCTGTAGGCATAGCTGGACTCTCAGGCCTCCCTGTTGTATCCCTGGTGTGTGAGCTGTGTCACAGAATATAACCTCTACTGGGTAATGATCTGACATGTGGAATATAACTGCAGAGTACCGCCTGTACAGCATATGTTATTGAGGGCTTCTGACATGTAGTTATGGCATACATACTGTTGCCAAACATCTATCTGTCAACACATTCATCCTACTGCATAGCTACTTGCCAAGCTGATGACTGTCAGTCCTTGTACAGATGTGTAGATGGCAGGTATCCAGCTGGGATATGCACAGGCAGCCTAAGCTTGATTGACACTGACATGTCTAGCCAGCTGTGTAAGAACTGGCACATATAGGAAATAACACCTTGTATGCACCACATGCCACGGATACCTCCACTAAACTACCACACTCAACATAACATGCTTGGGTACAGATCTCCATCACAGACACTAACCATGTCTTGTAATGCATTGTGCATACATGTCAACTTGATCATCTCAGTGGCCATGTGCAGGAGGCACCTGGAGGATTGGCTGATGCATGTCACTCTCACCCTGAGGGTCACCACAGTAGTGTCTGTTGATAGATTGCTTGTTGCCACATGGCAGATGGCAGGATACCACTGTATACACAACCCCTACAGGAAACCATCTCTCCTTGGAAAATAGCTAGGTACACAGCTATGACCACCTGCAGCAATGCACCCCAGTACTGACACATGTGTACGTATGCATGACTGAGTATAGCAGTGTCTGTGTGTTAGCACACCTGTACTTGGGAACTCCATGAGGGCCTTCACAACCACCACAACACCAATTGCCATAGTCAGTTGTGGCTGCTGCTGTATCGGACATTACATGTACCCTGTTACGCTCCTCTCCCTAAACGTAACCTGAGCCTTGCAGTACCAGCACAACACTGTTGTACAAATGGGTTGATAGGCATTGGATACCCACTGAGTTCTGGCAGGTGTGTGTATGTGTGCATGTCCTTATATCTGTAGGGTACAGCATTCCGAGTCCACCTACTCCTATTACAATACTCATTGCCACACAGTAGTACAGATAGTGTTGTTGCTGCCCATTGGTGAGGCATGACAATGCAACACCCTACTATGTATGTGGCATGTGCATTAGATGCATATCCCTGTAGTACCACTGTTGGGATATACAATGGGTTGTATCGCAGTCATGGCCAATGTGTGATGGTGGGTATGTCAGAATGTCATCATGGGTTTCAGGGAGTACAATATCCACTGGGGGATGTGGGTGCTGTGTACACTGTCATTATACTAAGGTACACCCGATATATGTCCCATGTACCACGTTATGGTCACCACTGTCACCATCAACCATACAGGTAACTGATACCATAGTCCAGTACAGTTATGCATGTGCTGTGTGCATCCTACCTGTAGCACATTGGACACATGGTCAAGTTAGTTAGCAGCGATAGGCCCAGGTCTCTCGGACATGTGTCTGCCTGTTATGTGTCTGTTAATGTGTATACAAAGGTATGTCACACTATGTATTGTCCATATACACCCATTACATCCCCCATTAGAATACTCTACATGTCTAGGGATGTCCTGCATGTAACATGTAACCTGCAACACATCTCACTCTAAACGCTGTGTGGTGTGTGCAATGAAAGCCACACACTTCAGTATCACTACATATCTAGGTAGGGGTCTAGTCCCAGTGTCGCCAAGTAAGAGTGTGTATGTATGTGGATGGGTCTACATTAGGTTACAGATTATACATGCCCCAGCAGGTCACCTGTCCATGTGGCACAGGCAATAACTGTTATGCAGACCATCCTCGTGCTGACACATGTACACCTACAACACAAATGGATATCATTATAGACACCGCAATCCACCAGTGTTACTAACAGCTATAATGCAACATTGCTGGATGGCTACACTACCGGACATATATGCATTACACTTTACTCCTTCAACATGTTGCACTGCAGTACTGTGGTACACAGTAGTACAGTCACCATGTACATCAGAACCATATTAGCCTATCCCTGCATCGATGGTATGGATGACAAGGATGTAGCACAGGTATCATCATATGCACAGGGTGTGTTGTTGGTTTGCAGAGGCCGCGGGTGGGTCATACATTTGAAACCATGTGTGTGGGTGAGGGGTATAATGTGGTGAACCGGGCATGGTGATGTGGTGTGTGTAGGTATGGGGTTGCCCTAGGTTTGTTCGTATAGTGTGTGGGTATGCATGCACACAGTTCTGCCATGTGGCTGCCCTACACAGGTGTTTATGGACAGCTGCAGACCATACCTAGCAGGTTGTGCAGTCCACTGCCTTTGGCCACAGACATGTGGACTGTGCCTGCCAGGGGTTCCATGAGCACTTCCAGTTACAGGCCTTGATGTGCTACTCTCACCTGATGATGACAAATGTCAGCTGGAACCAGGTCCCTCCTGAGACTGGCCAGAACCACGTACTCGTGGCATGCTGTGGTGTGGTGTGGACAGCACCCCCTCGCAGTGCTGAGGCTCGTACTGCCACCACGGGAGCCCCTTGGTGTCCTAGCACATCCATGTTGACTGACAGCTGTTGGCATCACTGGCCTACATCCATGTGGCCATCAGTGCAATCCCACTACACGTTCAAGCATGGACAGACCACGGTCAATGAAGGCCATCATCTCACCAGACCATCTATTCATGGCCTCGGTAAATGCACGGGTGGCACCAGTCAGTTCACGGGCATTGTCACTCACAGATGTGAGAGCAGCCCTCTGCAGTCTCAGGCCCTGTTTGGTGCAACATTCCATACATGCCTGCACCACCATGACAGCCTGAAACATGTGCTTGCTGGTACCAGCTGTGTTGCGTCTGCCAAGGGCATGATGACCAGTGGCCCTACCATGAGCATCCTGGGACATCTGCCTATGTGGTGCCTTGCCAGGCATCCGACTATGTGACTATGCCTGATGTGACGAGACACAGTAGGCATGGTTACCACACTTTCCTGTGCACTGCCACCCAATGCCAGCTGTCCCTCCTCTGTGGCCACTGGTGATGGGGTATGTATAGACGCTGAAACTGTGTGCAGGTTTGGGGTGGCTGAAAGGGGGATGTCAAATGATGGTGCTGTTTCAGCCCCTGACAACCCCACCTGTGCCTCAACAGTACTATCATCATCCTTGGTGTCTGTATGGACACCAACATCAGATTGCATGTAGGAGGGACCCTGACCCACCTTGCCACCTGTCGGGGAAAACAAACACACTTTAAAGCCTGTACAGCATTGCATAACAGTACACACACACACACACACACACACACACACACACACACACACACACACACACACACACACACACACACACACACACACACACACACACACACACACAAAATCATAATACCTACCTGTCTGTGACTGTACAGACAGTCACACATATATTTCCATGTGTTCCCCATCCTGCATCACACTTGGTAACATACACACATTGATACCACTCATTAACATATCAGTCCGCTAAATGCTTAGACAAGTGATCACAACACAAGACCTGTTACCACATTACCTGCCTGACCTGTGTGTAGTGGTTTTAGATGGCCTCACTGCTGTCATTTAGTGTTCACCCTGTGGATGTCTGGACATCATGAGCATGGCCCCTATATGTGTGGGCTGCTATGTCCACTCCATAATATCACACACTGGAGTGGCATGTGTATGTATTGCTCAGTACATGCCAGATATGCTGCTCAATCAGCCTATCATGTGACAACTGTAATATATGGATACACTCCCTGGTGTTGACTAGTAATTTCCCAATGCATCTGTATTGCTGCATACATGGGTTGTCAGTTACCTTTCTGCTGAATGCGATATTAAATGTATACCTGGTGGCTACCTTCCCTCTCAATGCCTGTTCTATGTTGCAGACCTTATTATACTATCAGCTTTCCTGTGATTACATACATGAGAAGTATTCCTGGTGTGTAATGTGGCAGTCCATGTACTGCACGATCTCAAAGAGAGGTACTGCTCTATGAACAATCGCACAATCACACATGTGCATACATTGCCACCCATGTAAAAACAGACACGGATGCACACACGCATCCTACATGCATCAACTTCCCTCCACTTCACCAAAGTGACCCTACAGACAAGCTAACTACCCACCAGGATGCACACACACACATACAGGTGAGGTTGCACAATGATATTACACACAGTCCTCCTATTACCCATCTGTCAACATGCATAACGTATGCTACACAAAAGCATGCAGTGCAGCTATGGCCAATCCATGCTAGCAACAGTATATATGTGTGTGATGCATGTGCTGTGTCACTAGGTGATGCCCCTTCCCCTGGATACCACTGTACCCATGTACACAGTATTGCTGTGCACCTGTTCTGCACCCTGCCATGTACTGTGCACCACATCTCACAAGTGTACAACCCATTGCTTAATGTGTAGTACTGTGTCAGTTATGTCAGCTTTAATGCTCACAGGCCCTATGTTTTTCAGCAACACATACCTGGGATGATATGTGGACAGATGTCATTTGTGAATGCCTGATGTCTGATTTACAGCTCTCAACATCAGCGAACCATGTATGCCCAATGCAATACTATTACATTGACAACCATCAGAGCATACAGTGGCTATGAGGGATGTACATACCCTTACTAATATGACGAACCCTTCCTTGATCTGCCATGGGACCACATCACTGCATATCTTAACAGTACATGAGCCCAATATGTGACATATGTCCTGTACTTTCACATGCAGTGTCTACGGAATGTGTTAGGTGTGCGGATGCTGACCACGATGCATACACTCCATGTGGGCATATGTGTGCACACCCTTATCATGATGGTTTGTTGCACCTATTGTTATGTGTAGTACAGCAGTCACTACTCCTGGCAGGGGTATACTAGCATGGGCCATCTGCATTTGCCAGTGTATGTTCAGTCTTCCCTACACATGTCCCCCTAATCTGCATGATTGCAAGGTCTACTCATGTGCACATCCCTTGGTGTTCACAAACTGCCATCACTATTGCTGTGGGGGTAGGGTTACATCTGCCACAGCTTCTGAACCTGACTATGTGCAGATAGAGCTATTCTTAGCATCCTTAGGAAACCTGCTGCAGTGCACTGGTGTGTCATGCTGACACCCCCCACCTTCAGCCTTTTTGCAAATGCTTGACAAGTAAGGCCTACTCATGTGTCTCACTTTGCAGTATGCCATACACTGAACATCACATGTTACAGCCTAGTCCTAGGTGATAATGTGGACCACAGTAATACTTTATGCCATAGTGTAACTCTGCAACAGTTGCCATTCTCCTACAGGTATATACACTGGTGTTGCACTGTATATGGGTGTTGTTCCAAACATGTCCCTACTGTAGGCCATGTCTCCCTCCATTATGTTACGCACTGTGGGCACATTCCACAATGACAGGATGTTAATTATCTTGCAGGTGTCTGACATACCCTTCCAATACTCCATCATGGTCACTACTGTGATGCAGTGAATTTAACAGCAACAATATGTGCACATGTACAGCATGCACTCTGGGTAGGTGTGTTAGATGTGTGCATGGAATATATCATAGCCATTATATGCTCGGTATATTGGCAAGCATCTACATAAACCATACTAACCAGCTACAGGCTGCTGCCTTGGTGGTTTACCAGAGGGACCTACATAAGAGGGTGAGAGATGCAAAGTCAGTAGCCACACATGTGGCATTGCTACAGGGTGGGAGCAGCATTACAATACATCAACAGTATATGTCCACAATCCTACCGCATATGTCCATCTGTTTATCACTACTATGCAGCAGCAAACTATATCTATGACATGTCAGATATGCATGATCTACCTTTACAGATGTAGATGTATACACAACAGTGGTCTACTGATGTGCTCTGTGACCTTACCTGCATGATTCTTGGCCAGTGTGTGGGTAGCACACACTTCCACAAAGGTGTCCATCAGTTGGTGGCTATGCGAACGGGCAGGTGCCACGAGGCTGGCTAGGAGCTCCTCCACACATGTCAGGGGGAATGGATGGTAAGTCCCCCATGGTAAGGTGATCCCCCCAGACTGCAGCAGCATGCTCATTGGCATTGCAAAGCAGGTCAGAACAATGATGCCGGACCTGCTCATAACTGGGTTGTGCAGTCCGACATCATTGACCCTGTGGACTAGGTCATTCCACAGGGCAGTCCGCTCCTGCTGATCCTGGGCGACCTGGCCAAACAAGACAGGGTAGTGCTGTATGAGGTGGTTTACCAGAATGTCATTCTCAGCAGTTGAGTATGCAGGAAACCTTCCATGGGACATCTTGCCTTAAAGACATAAAGATGGACACAGGTGTGAGCAAGTCATGAAGAAAGGTTACCACAGTTTTTAATACACATCACTGTCATCCTCACACCATATCAGCAACAACAAACTGTACACACAACTCAATAGGTATGGCTACAGCATACCTACCAGTATTGTACCACACATTGTGCAATGTGTTTATAGCCATGTTCCCTGTGTGGACTCTATCATCGCTGGCCTGTTACAGACTATTCACCTGCATGACATTGTCAGGGCTACTATGGTTCCATATATGCCTGTGGTATACTTGCTATGTGGTTGCTGCTCATCTGATATTTTTTGTTATTGGGGTTATCTATGCATGCTGTTGGACATGTTCTGGGATTGTGTAGACAATTACTACCAACATATGTTCAATAACAGTGACACAATAGCATGTATATGTACTATTGGCAAGCAGAGCCACCTCTCCAAACTCATCTGCCCATATTACCAGGCTACATCACATGTGTGACCCACCCTGGGGCCTCCTCATGTACTGGTCCATCAATACCTTCAGGTGGAACCAACTCAGGGGATGTGAAATTATATGTGAAATACTGTTCTCATATACTAAGCAAGTTGCTGGTGTTACAGGATAGTCTGCAACATACCCTTAGTCAAGAATATAAAGTTAGAAACAGACATGGGTGTAGCCATGTACTAATAGCACTCAACACACACACTGCCAGTGATATATCTGACACAAGACCTGTGTGGTGGACAGACAAAACATAATAGGCACACCTCTGGCCATCAAGTGGATAGGCCCACAGTTGGGAGCTATGCAGACAGACTGCATTCCAAGTTAAACTAGTATGTACACACAAACCGTCTAACACTGCTATTATACAATGCATACAACACTATTCACACCCTGTCTGTCGTTCTGGAACCCCCTACAAATATGTAGCTGGCCTGAGTGTGCAGGTTCTCTTATAAGAGGTATTGCTTCCTGTTGTCTGTAACACTGCTGCCCACAAACAGGAAGGATATCCACCATACAGGAAAGGTAAAGGGACCATGCCCACATGTTATAGGGATTTATAGTAGGTGGTTGCCATGACAGTGGTAATTGGAAGTACTACACAGCATGCTGCATGCAGGTAGCAAGTGGAGGACACTGACTGGTGCAGAGGACATCACCAGATCATGTGCGAGAGAGAGAGAGAGAAAGAGAGAAAGCAAAACGGAAAAAAAAAACATTCAACAAAATATCAAGAAGAGACATTATTCTCACAACAGGTATGTTAAGTATATATGCATGTAAATGACTGTAGTACCTGGTCCATAATAATGGGATAGATTATGTGGAATGATTTATATGTGTTCCAGCTTCTGTCCTCCACCTACATACCAGGCTGTGTACATATGACATGCTGTCAGGGGTTGTTATGTAGTGGGCTGTGAATATGTCATGCTGCCATTCCTGTCATCAGTCCACTGCTGTTGTGCCTCCACACATATTGTGGAGTTGGGTCCATATATGTGTTGTCTTCATCTATACAATACTTGTGTGCCCTTATGCACTCCAGACACCAGTGTATGTAACAGTGGTATATAGCCATGTATTATTTATTCTATGGGGGGGATGCACCATAACTAACCTAGGCTGTTACAACATGTGGGGGTATCAGGGGTAAGCTGCCTTAAGGTATCTGGATGTACATTACCATACAATTCACCTTGGGTAAATGCAGGCCTACTGCTTCCTGTCATACAGATTGTTCTGTTTGTCAGGGTGTTTGTGATGGTGTCAGTTATGCCTTGTTATGTAACAGATACATCCCATTGTGTCATCTGAGGTCTTTACCCCCTAGGGATTGCGTGCAAATTGTAGTTAGAGGCTGCTGGACTATACATCTGCATTACTTACTGTTGAGTGAGTGTTATCCTGTGGCCCATTCTGTCTTACTATTGTGCTCAAAAAAACGCAAGCGAGCAAGCAGAAAAATCTCCACCAGTTTATTACACGTAACGTAAGCACTTTCACTAACTCAAATAAGTCATCTTCTTCAAACAAGTACAAATCTCAAATGCCCAGTTTAAAAAGGTTACAAAAAATGTTAAGCCAATGAGCTAGCAGCCCAAAAAAGTAATGTCATGCAACAAATGCATTAGATTAAGCCATGTAAATAAGAATTTAAAAGACATACTTCTAAAGTAAATAAACAATTAATGCAGACATAATTAATAAACTGTTACAAATAAAATAACTTTGCCTAAAATAAACATACAATTTCTTAAAAGTCAATGTGCATATGGGCATATACACATGCATATGTATTATCTATATACATAGGTACATGTGAATAAATAAAGAATATGTGCATCCTAAAATCTTCTAAACATAAATAAAATAATATTTTCCTATTTTTAAAACAGGTGTTGACCAGCAAGCACAACCGGAACCAGAAGTATATGTTTGTGTACACTTTATGTACTAAATATGTCTAAATGAATACCTAAATAAATGAATAACATATTAGTGCAAAGATGTATTACTAAATTGTGTTAGCTGGTATTAAATCTACCTCTTCAGGGCTTTCAGTTTTAACAAGCTTTTGATAGATAAAGCTTTGTTCAGACCTGGGAAGGTATATGCAGCTGTTGCAATCTGCCATTCTAACTCAGCCTCTTCCAGTTTGAGTTCCCAAGGCCCCCCTCTCCGGTTGTGTTCCACTAATTGTAAAATAACAAACGAAATGTTGTGGCCTGGAAAGGTCAGAGTATGTTTGGCTAGGGCATTGGTACTAATTTTGTTGTTAATACTATACACATGCTCATAGATCCTCTGTTTTAATTTTGTCTCTGTTTTCCCGATGTAAAATCCCTCACACCCATCACAGATAGCTCCATAGACCACTCCCTGGGGGATCACAGTTGTATCTGTCACACATAAAATACTCCTTATCCTCATTTTTACCTTGTTGGCTACTTTTATGAACTTACGTTGGTGACATCTTCCACATCTAGTCATCCCTATATTTGGTTTAAGGGTTCTTTTTGGCCTTTCAACTAAACTTTTCAAGTTCCACCTCCTTCTAAAGGTTAGCTGAGGTATTGGGCCCAAAGGACATCTAAGATGGGGATCTTCTGAAATGAAGACTCAGTTCTTGTTGACAATCTCTAATATGATTTGAGAATCTAGTAAGTTGTCAAGAATCTAATAGATTGGTCCAAAACCTGAACACTAGTTGAAATCGATGCCTCTACATTCTGTGTGGGAAAGACTACAATATTATGGTCATTGTGTAGTAAAAGGGTAAAATGACCCAATGTCCTTTTTCGAATGACTTCTTCAAAAATTGTTCCTACAAAGGCTGTTAGATAACTTCTCCTTAAAAACGTAGACCTTAACAGTTCACACTCTACTATGAAGTCATCAAAATCGGAAACCATTCTGGCAGCCCTTACTGCTTGACCCTTCACAACTGCTTTTTTTGGTGTAAGGGGTGGCAAGTAGAAAAATGCAAAAGAGCATTAGAATATGTTGGCTTATGGAAAATAGTAGCTTTAAATTTATGATTGTTAAGGTCCTTGGTCAAGTGAATGTCTAAAAAGTCAATGTAATCAATACCTATTTGGAATGTGAAATCTAAAAAATAGGTATATGATTTGATTTCACAGATAAATGCATCAATCAAGGTAACTTCACCTTTCCACAAAAAGAACATGTTGTCCTGGTATCTGGTGTACCAGACTACATGGTGTTCAAAGGTAGAAGAATTAAACAAAAAGGACCTTTCCCAGTAAGCCATTACACTGCTAGCAAAACTGCTACCACTCGCAGCTCCCATAGCCACCTCGCTCTTCTGTAAATATAATTCGTTATTGAAGTAGAGAAAGTTGTTAAATAAAACTATCTCAAGGACTGTCTCAATAACCTACACCTCTTGGATATCTATCCCTTTCATGTACAGGAATTCCTTGACCCATTAACCTGTGTAGGGATTGCTTACCCCCATGCAAACAAGCTTAAACACTCTTACTGCTGCTTAAAAGTGCTTACTCCCGTGTACTCCTGTACTAATTTCTTTAAAAGAAAAGAAAAAAGGGTTGATAAGAAAGTAGTGAGAAAGGGGCACAATGAGGGAAAGACAGTAGGAAAATAGCTAGGCATGTGCAGGAAGGGTGTAGGGAAGGTCCATAGCTGCCCATTTCTTCTGCAGCAACAGCTGTGCTTATACAGTGAATTTGGAGGTAGATTTGGACACTCAACCCCCTGATAGAAGGGTGTGGACAACAATAATATGTTATGATGCCAATTAGACCAGATTACATGTGTCCAGTGGACACATGTGCAAAATGGACAACTATGCATGGGGCGAGATTTTTTGGGGGGAACAGATTGCCCTTTTTTCTCAGGTGAGAGTGGGATGTTTGGGAGGGAAAGTAGGTATATTTGGGGAGGTAGGACAGGTAGGTTAACAGACAAGACAAACAAGAAGCATACAGGGGTGATATATGACACATGTGAGGGGTAAACACCTTGATGGGGAGGGGCGTTGGGAAATCGGAAGCTCATGAGCTCCCTAGTGGAAACAGTGGGGTGGAAGTCCCCACCCATGGGCAGTCACCACTGCACGTTCACAGCCCCGAAGGTGGCTGTGCTGGGGGCTGAGTCGGAGAGCCAGGCCGACCCTCTAGTCATGACAAGCAGCCCTTGAGCTGGTGTAGCAGATCTCCAAACTGCTGATTGAGCTCGCTACACACCATGACCTGGACCTGGCAATGGATGACAGGTTCTTGTCTGCGCCTGCTCCTGGTGGGGATGAACCCTATCCCCTGAGGTGGTTCCACCCGAAGTTGGTGCAAGACCAATGGACAAGGAGGTCCCGGGTTGGGCCCCAGATGTGCTGGTGCCTGGTGCAATGGCCAGCTGAGGTGGGACAGGTGGGTCCACTGGGACCCGCATTCCCATATGTGCTATGGTGTTTATGGTTTATCAACAGATGTTGTTAGTAATAGTCAACACATTCCAGGATTAGGTATAACAGCATGCATAGATATTCCCATTAACCCAAACACCAGTTACAGAACAGTTGCATAGCAAATGGAACACATGCATATATGGGACCACAGTGGTAATAACAAGAGCATGCAGGTACATTCATGGCACCATGCCACCAATGTTGGAGTATTTCAACATAGCACATGCATAGAAACAGATTTATATAATTGTCAAACAATAGGACATATGTCCCAACATTACAGTGAAGTCATCACATACCAGTTGAAGTGGGTATTTTGTGTATTGTTGGAGATATGGCGGGGGGGAGATGTCAATTAACAACTAGTATATTCCTATAGTTCACATTACTTTCCTAGTCAGTGCTGTTATCTGCACCTTACAAGTATTACTACACTACCTTATTGCCTTAGTTTGGACAGTGATATGACTGTCGACAACTATATACATGGACTGGTTTTATCTGCAGTATACACCTCTTACCTGGTATAGCTGTGGAAGAATTGTTTAACACTAACTGTTTCTACACATACTCCCAGATTCCAGGTTGATGTTATGCACATATCTGTCCATCTCTTTTTGCACAGATTCTGACCATGTCTTGACCACATGCAGGTGAACTGGGATATATGTAGACTATTGCCCTCTTTAACCTTTAGTGACTTACAACACTCTTATACAGGTATTCCTAGACAGTTATATTATGTAACACAGTATGGGTGACAGTGATCAGTGATACCTTATTATTCATAGCAACTGCAACACTCACAATGACATACAATACCAGAGTAAACAGTACCAGTGCAGGGTATCAAGCATTTATTTTTCGGCACAGTGTTCATATCCGACATACCTGTGGGAGCAATGTTTGTAAGTACTACCTGAATGTTGCCACACAAAGTACCAGATGTCACATTAGTATTACGCACATACATCTCACTCTGTTACTGTACACAGTCTGGTCACAGCTTGACAACATGGGGGTGTAGATAGGACATACTTGGCTTATTACTCTCATAACAGTTTGGGGAGTTGCCAGAGAGACAGGTTTGTTCTTATAGATGTGTGACAATCAGTTGTATTTTTTGTTTGCTGCCTATATGTCTGGGATCATCCCACTGATTTCCCAGGGGACAGAGTGACAGGCAGCAGATATGGGCCATTTTACTGGACAAGCTGGGCATATCTGTACAGTTGTGGGGTGTGATTCTATATGCAAACTACTACCACTCCCAGGATTCGAACCATGGCTGTGTGTGTTAAAAATACAACAGATCATATCTCAGTTGCATGTGCTATTCGGATTTTGTTGTCTCGCTTTTCACTGTTTTCTGTCTATGTCTCTCTCAGTTGCACTAAATGACCACTGGGGATTACACCAGTCATATACAGACATTCCTACTCATTCTATTTATGTTGCTGTTGCTGAGCTGTTGGACATGCTCCACTTAAAGAAATCCCAATCCCTCAGAGCCACATGCTCCAGGGATCTAAACCTTGTCACCACAATGAATAAAATATGCTGGAGTGATAGGTTCCTGACCCAGAGACTCCTCATACTCTGGAATAGACTGCCCATACATGTCAAGCAGAGCGCCTCCTTGGTCCTCTTCAAAAGGAACCTTGATGATTGGATGGGAGATAGGAAATTCACCCCGGGGATCATGTCAGTCGCCCTGCTTGACAGGGGTCCAGAAAAGTAAATATTGTGGGAGGAAATATCCAGGGAATTGTTATGGCTAGGCTTGTATAGGCCCTAGGGCCGATAGCCTACTACCAACCTATGAACCTATGAACCTATGCACAGTGTGGGTAACAGTGCTTAATACAACAGTGCTATTAAGTGATTGCAAATCTACATTACCATATGATACCAGAGTATACACATGCAGTCCAGCAGTTAGAATTTTATTGTCAAGCTATTATGCTTTTATTTACATACAAACTATATGAGACTCTTCCTGCCATATTCTCCGGTGTATGCAGTACTTGCCTTAAACAATACAGGTTTTATACTGGCAATTGGGCGGCACAGTGGTGCAGCGGTTAACATTGTCGCCTCACAGCAAGAGGTTCTCCGGTTCAATTCTCGGCCGGGGTACCTTCTGTGTGGAGTTTGCATGTTCTCCCTGTGTTCGCGTGGGTTTCCTCCGGGTACTCCGGTTTCCTCCCACATTTCAAAGACATGCATCTGGAGCATTTCTCCCCGGGCCTCCGCTGAAAACAGGCTCTGTGGAACCTAGTCGGACATTCCCGGTCAACAAATGTTAAATAAATAAATAAAATTAACTTACCAATACTTTTAGATTTATTTCCTATGATAGTACATGCAAGAGTATTACTAACCTGCCTCGTGTCGCAACCTTTCCAGGTGACATCCATGGGCCTCCTGGTTCGTGGCATGCTCACTTGCCGCTGTGAAGGACATAAGAGGAATATTTAGCCATACTTATCCATAATATACATGAGTTGGCAATTATTAAACAGGTAGTGGAGTGATACTTACACACAGCTGGGACAACCCCTGCCATCCTAGCTGGATCCATTGATCCAAGAGATCCCTCTTTCACCACTTCAGGTCAGCATAGTGATGCCTGACCAGCTCACTAATTTGGGGTATGCCAGTGACACTGGTGGGGTCACAGGCGAGATGGTCCCAAGCTTCCGCCTTATATTGGGAACCCTGGTACGGGCCCTGCAGCAGTCTGTGCTCATGGTCTTTGACAAGGAGTCCTGCCATGACTCTGGACTCCTGGGTGTCCCAGCACTGCACCCGAAAGCGCACTCCCTCTCCCATTCCTGACATAGTGCCTGCCAAGGGAAGCTACAACCAATTATGAGATGTATTCCTGCCTTTTGCATTAAAGTAGGTCTGATTTCCCACACTATGCTTTGATTGGATGGTTTTGAAAAGGCTAAGCTTTGCGCAATCCTGCTTACCTAAGGTTGGCATTGTTTAAAGGGGTATACCACTGGGCAAATTGAGTTAGCTGGCCTACACATTGCTTACACCTAATAAGCTGGCCTGTGCAATGCTTAGCATTGCTTAATATTTACTTTGCATTATATTTGCTTTTTGGCATTGATTTATTATTCATTACATGTTTTATATATATATATATATATATATATATATATATATATATATATATGTATATATATATATATATATATATATATATATATATATATATATATATATATATATATTTATGTCTGGTATCCATAATTCATGTGTATGTACACTGTATGAGGTCCTTGTGTTTAATAGGGGACTTTAGCACTCTATCACAATTATACCTCACATCTGGGCTTACTTCTGTACTCCAGTTCACATATTTATGTTATGTAGTAGGTTATAGAACATATGCCTGCATACTGATTCCTTTCACATGTTCAGTTTGATTTTACTATAGTGAGGATTTGTTTGGTGATACCTCATTTTTATTTACTGCTATGATGGTTTGGTAGTTAACTACTGTGACTATAGTGTATAGGGTCCTGGGTTCATGACCTGCAAGGATGTTTATTTTGTTGCTGGGCAGAACAGCGGCTGTTGTATACAGAGTGATTAAGACACTTTTAAGCACTTGTAAGCGGGTTTGTGTGGGTTTGTGCGAGGGTAAGCAATGCTAACCTCCAGTTAAATAAATCTTACAGAGAGTTAGTTCAATATTGCTTAAACTGTGTGCACATTGCTTACCCCCACGCAAACTGGCTTACTAGTGCTTAAATATGCTTACTCCCGCTTACTACTGCTTAATAGTGCTTACACATGCTTACTAGTGCTTACTCCTGCACTAATTTAGACAGTAATGTCTAATGGTTCTTGGGAAGGTGGGGGATTTGGATGCTGTATGGAGTAATCATTCATTACACATTTTACCTTCCATTTGTATCCTTGATTCTTATGTACATATACTGTATGGGGCACATATGATTATCTGTGGACTTTGCAACATTATGACACTGACACTTCACATCTGCATTTAATGCAGTACCCCAGTTCACAAATATATGTTATTTAGTAGGTTATCAACTAGGAATATTGGTCATAACGTGATTTGACATGGAAAATGGAATGTGCTGCAGTGAGACTCAAACCAGGAATGTCTGCTCGTATGTCAAATGCTCTGCCCATTACACTATTGCTATACTGCTTCATTTGTATATATGTTCCTTTTCATCCTCTTCTGCCATTTAAGCTGCATTAACAGTAGCTAAGCGATGGGCAAACCCGCACAGCTACGATTACATTTAATCTGTTTCCTAAAAAAATAAAAGTATCTTTATATTATTGTTTGTGTTTACTATTGCTCTTGTACATGTGGGAGGATGTTGCTGGGGGTATGCGGACACCTGTGAGTGGTCCTGATCATTCTTTTAGGGCTTTCTGCTGTTTTTCATTGCAGAGGGAGTGTATATTCTTAGATCTCTGCTCTCAGACATGCCCCCTGCACTCTTAGTGCTCTGTGTAAGATTAGGAACTCAGGCAGTGCGCCTTCATTACTATGCGTGATGCACTGACGTCATGCTCCTAAATGGACGCTTCTGTGCAGGACTAAGCTAGTCCTGCATGGAAGATTAGTAAATCCAAAGGATACATTTTTAATGTCTTGTTTCATTAAAGTTTTTGGAAAGTTGAACATATGGCCTTGACCATATGAAGTCTGAGTTTCTAAAAACTCAGTCACCTGACATATACCCTTTTTTTAAACACCTTAAAAAAGGCAGACATTTTTGAGGAAAGGTACATGCATGGCTGCTGTTATATTCATAAGACACTCACAAAAAAAAGTGCTGTAAATTATTACCTAAAAGTTCAAAAAAGTTATTAGGCCCACATTTATGGAATAGCAAATTAATCACTTATTTCTTTAACACATTGCACAATAAGCTCAAGAGAAGCTTCTTATAACCAACATATTCCTTAAAGAATATATCTTGTAAAGCATAACTCATGCTGTAATGTTGTCTTAGGCATCTACTGTCAAATGGTAGTTTTTTAATATAAAATATCATTTTTTTATTGCAATCAACTACCTATATCTCTATCGCTACTGCTGTAGATTTATATGGCTTATTCAATCAGACTATAGGGTGGGTGGGTGGAAATATGTAACTCCAGAACATCTCTACTGCTGAAGAAAGTATGAATGAAGTATAACCCATTTACTTAGACTCCTCAAAGACTTTATAGTTATCCACCAGCCTGCCAGATAATGCCATCCTCTAACCCTATGATGGATGTATTTATCACCAATAGCCTCAACCTCACGCCTTTTCAAGTATTGACCATAAATAGCCTCACAAAGCTATCATAGATCAGTGTTTCTCTCCAAACTGTAATATCCACCTCTCAGCAAGAAGATTATCTAGCTTCCCAAAGTCAGCATTAATGATTACAATGTCCTTAACAGCCTGTCAGTAAGTAACGAGATAGTACCTCCCCATTTATATTCCTTGCCTGTGAGCTCTCAGCAACCTCTATGTGTACTATTATGGTAACAGGAATGTCCCCTGTGAACTGGACTGCACAGTAACTGGACACCTAAGATTTACACCATGCTGTTAAGGTTAGAACTTGGCTCCCTCCCACTGTCTATCAGCAATTGGTGCACCATTGTTCCCATCAGTCCTCTGTCAGTGAATGAAGAAATCCCTACCCAGCTAACCTTGCAGGCAGTCAATAGTTTAGCCTTTTCTTCTACTATAACAACAATGCATTCGGGATCATCTATCCCCATTACTTACTCTGCTATTCTATCCTAAATTTTAAACTACCTCAGAACCCTCAGGCAAAACTAGGCAGTCATCGGAGTCATAGAGCATGAAAAATCTGATATGACCTGCCTACTGGCAAATGAGATACATAATAATTTTGTTTGAGAATCGTACTTAAGTAGTATGGTATTCACAGTGCTGGATGGCTGTGTTAGCATATACAAAGCTGCTCTAAAATGCAATGTTATGTTTTGTCAATCTAAGTATTCATCACCAAGTTTGTATTGTGATGAAGCTAGGTTCAGCCATACAACAAAAACCCATAGTGCATCTATATCATTTTATAAATGTATGTCAGCAAACTGAAACTCAGGGTAATGGGTTTATTTATTTGTTTACTTGTTTATTTTTTTTTACAATCTTTTACTGAGATACACTGTTGATAAAATACAACAAAGGATCAGATATTAACTGACATGGTGATGGTGCTGCCTGCAGAAGGCCGGAGTTAGTGAATGAGTGACTGATGCCAACTTTACCATCTGGTCTGCACATACACATACAGTAATCTGTGCATAAATTGTGGAGCATTTAATGAAACATAGATAATCATTGAGAATGTACTAGGGATCCCATGTACTCCCACCTTGTGGGGCAAAGGGAACACGAGGAAATAAAACTCTGATGGCTACCTACATGATGGCTCCTTATGTTTATCTTTCTCCTGTGGGCAATAAACGGAAAAGGTGTATAATGATGTCTAATGATCTGCATACATCAGGGAGAAAAGTAAACAGAATAAATAAAATATAGCAACTACTATAGGGAAATTGTTTCATTTCTTGTTAACATTTTCCATATCTACTAACTGAACATGTTAGAAGAAAGGTTTTATTCAAATAGTACAACTGCACATTTGATACTATCTTCCTGTTAACAACATGAGATATAACTAGAACATATTTAAAAATGTCCAGCTCATTCTGTCAACAGAATTCTGAGTCGTTTTGTTAAAAAATGCTGAGAAATCACAGCTGTAGAATGCAAAATGTCTGGAAATGTTGATAATGGTAAACTATTTAGTTACTTTAATCATTAAGTTATACATTGGTTAGAGTTAGACGTGGTTTTGAAAGACTGCCATTTGCTTTCTGTGTGAAAGTGTTTGGCAATCCTGTATCTGGCTTTAATTATTTTGATTGGCTAAGTTTTCAGTGCAATGTCAACTATGCATTCTCTGCCAAAACAGTCTGGGATGTGAATTTGTTAATTTTGTTATTCCATGTGTCATTCTTTAACAGCCAGTATCAAGGTGTATATGTAGCTATCACCAGATGACAACATAAGATTGACTATATATTTAGCTTTCTATACAGTCAGAATTTAATGTATTTACTTTCGACATTAGAACATATTTGCTCTTGGTGGCATTAGACGACTAAACCCATTATATTTCAGTCTGAATATGAAAGTGTTCATGAGGAAAAAAATTAGGTAAAATTATGTATTTATTTATTTATTTATTTAATTTTTCTAGAAATGTTCAACTTAATGCAAGCTTGTGTGTCCCCTTACAGCCACATACAGGGCATTCTTATTTAAAGCTTCAGTTGCAGAAAAAATTGAAGATGTAGCCTGAGCTGAGAGAGGTGCATTTCATTTTTGTTTTATTTTGCACTTTTTTGGCTGGAAATTATCAAGCACTATTTGAAAGACTGAGTTATTCTTCTTAGAACATAAACAGAAGGCAGGTGGTGTACAGAAAAATACGGTGTTATATATCTAAGGTCTTAATGGAGATGTTTGAATTATGCTACCTAAGCAAAACTTTGATTGAAAAATATCAAAAATGGTTAGGTGTACTGATTATTTACTTTATACTCCACTGGCCCTAGAAGTAGAATGTCACCTGGCAAAATGTTGGCGGTTGTGAATTTTTCTAATTTTTGCAAGTTACTTGAGAGGAAAGTTATCTAAAATACTTTGTATTGGCTAGATGAAAACTTTGATATTTTCTTTTCAAATTGTTCTTGAAGTATAAGGTAAGAAAATTGCTTCATAGAGAATAACTCTACAATCTGGCATCTTTTCTGGCTGCCTTTTCATCTGAGATCTCCACTTAGTGTACTACATTATGAATATCCATAGTAAGCTTCCCCTTGTGTAGGTAAATCCTCTTCATTCTGCTTTTTACCTTTCATCCTAGGCTACATAGCTTGAAAAAAGCTTGCAAAGTTGGCTGTCAGAGTATAATGCCCATAACATAGTACTACTAGGGCATACATGTTCAAGGATTACTAGCTCCAGAAGATTATATGCAGCCATGTTACAGGCCTTTTTCCAAAGAAACTTTGATGGCAATACTCATCCTCTCAATGTGTACAACACGAGAATCAAGATGCTGCAAATGATGCTAGGTACATCCTCGCAGCAAGCCAGCTTATTAGTAGGAGGCTGTATCTGCAAATGCCAAAGTCTTAAAGGAAATAGGTGATGACTCAAACATTAGATTGGTTGCACGTCAACATCTACAGTAAGTCAATCCACAGGAATGTTCAATTGTACAGATGGCAGCAACAATGGTCTTAGTGAAAATGAAAATCACCAAATTCCTAACATACATACTAAGTTCTATAGCAAGTACATACCAAGTTCTATGGCAAGTTCATTAGATGGATCATCAAACTGGACATTAAAACTGATCACGATGAACCATCTTGTTTTTTTTATACATTAGTCTGATGATTAGATATTAGAACCATTGTAGAATAGCTCCTAGTGAAGTGAGTGAAAAGTAAACTAGGAAAAATCTGCAATTTACTCCTCCATGAAGGTCATATGCAAAAGTGGTGGAAAATCTATCATTTACCTGAGTCATCTGAAGCAATTATTAAAAATTCATCTCCAAATATCCACTGATATTTCTGTATCTTTTGCCATGTGTAACACAGGAACCTGGTGTTATGGATGGAGCTAGCTGGATAGCTGCAGGCCAGTGTTTTCATGCATCTAGATCTTAATGATAAATGCCTTGTCAACCATGCTAAGCAAACTTGAAATGGTTATGGGGTTAGTTTACAGACTCAACTAACATTAAATAAGACACCTATGAGCGGTCCTGATCATTCTTTTAGGGCTTAGGACAATACTCAAAACTACCATAGAAAATAGGTTTTGCCTAGGAAACAAAGGTGGCATCCTGATTCCTGAGGTACCATAATCAGGCAGTATTCCTTCTATTATAGTTATATTTCACCATCAGGCTGCACTGATTCATCCCATATAGGATGTGACCACACCCATAGAAGACTATTAAAAGCAAGGCATCTTCTATCCCCAACCTATGATGTTTGCCAAAACTATGACATCTTAAAGGTGTTGAAGGAGAGTGATTTTAGAAATTCAAAGAGGCAGAAAGAAAACACAGAAGGTCCTAATATCAGAAGTGCCTCATATTACTGGACATGCATTCAAGCCAATGATGTAGCTAAATGGGTCTATATTACCATATGGAATGATGAAAAGAGTGAATGCTCTTTCATCAGTCCGAAAAGGTCGAACCCCCTAAACAGCGAAGGCACGGACCATCAACTTTTTTCCTGGAGAAAAAAAACAGTGATCTGTCTTTGGGACTTTGCCATTTCCTCCACTATGGTGCAATCGTATAGATGGTATATTTAAGTAGAGGGGATGTGGGGGTCATGGAGTGCGAAGCCCCACACTTCATTTTGTGTTTGATTTTTTTTGTTTGTTTTTTGTTTTTTTTTGTTTTGTTTTTTTGCAGAGCAACAATTTTTTTTTCCATGGGAAAAAAATCGCTGTTCCTTGACTTCGCTCTTTAGGGGTTTCGACCTTTTCGGATCGATGAAAGAGCATTCGCTGTTTTCATAATTCAATAAGGCAATATAGATCCGATCTAAATGTGCAATGTTTCTAAAACTGTTCTTGTAGGTATATGGTATGTCTTGGCTTGAGAATGAGATGCCTTGGAAACAATGATTAATTTATTGTCACCAAAAGTATACTACTGAAGTTGTATTTCTGTCATTTGTTTGTATATTGTTCATAGGTTGATAGGTATGTACTAGGCTATCAACCCAAGGGCCTAAGTAAGCCTAGCCAACAATGTTCCCTAGCTTACACCTTGAGAAAAGTGATGCCTCACCAATTAACATATTTTAAAACACAATGTAGAGGGGAGCTTTGAAAGTAAATTAGTTGTTAAATGAAAGTAGTATATACTACTACCAAAGTCATTTGCACTTTATGTCAAATTTTAGTCCTTCAGATATTAGAATCCATTTAAGTATGAGAGTCAAAAACAACAACCAATCACTTTAAACTGCCAAAACAGTAATCATTGATGGTGAGGGAATCCTCTGTGAGATCCATCCCAAACTGTTAGGAAAAACAATACATGCAATACACAAGCAGTTGTAGCAAGGTTAAAATAGTCTAGTGATGTAGAATTTCTATGTTCAGAATAACCTGCTGCATATGAGAAGACTGCCAGGATCCCAAAAAAAGGTTAAAAAATAAAGCTCACTGAATCAGACAAGACATAAAATAAAATATTAAGACGATTGATGAAGAGCACTGTCAGTCAGGAGGTTCAAACTGTAATAATGTCTACAGCAAACCAAGTTAGGTAAGATGAAGTGTTCTGGAGAAATTTAATACATTTTCTTTCCACACTAGCAGATAATTACTCTTGTCAACATAAGATGACTAAGGCCTACTATATTATATGAGAATATGTAGGCATTATTGATGAAAAAAAACAGACTGTGAACACAGACCACATAGATTTGTGTACTAGGTGGATGAAAAATGGAGAAAAATATATACATGTTGGATCCTTTCGTATTAAGAAAGTCTAAGAAAGATGCAGCCTGAATTTATCTCCATATGTTTGGGAGAAAGGCATGTACAATGAAGGAAGAACAAATTATAGACTATGTTCCATGGAAGAAAGCTTTATTTGATATAATGTTGCACGGGATCTCCTTTCCTATTACAAAAATGCATTTAAAAAGAGTTGGCCTGTTTTTATGAGTCATTAAATAGTTTAAAATCTAATTACCATGCTTATATAGATCAGGTTAAAGCAAACTAAAATAAATTATAATGGGTAACTTTTTTGAGAGTGTCAAAGGGGCTTATCATTTTTACACGGGGAATCAAGTCTAAAGGTTGAGTTGCACACTCATTCAACACATGAGTAAAATGTCGTACAGCTGAGTGATTTCAGAGTGGGCAGAGCCTAATCTTCAAATGGATGGATGAAAATTATGTTCATCAGTGATGATCGCTGCGATGAGATCTCCAAGTAGCAGTCAGTTCACAAAAGACTGCAAAAATAATGACCTCATCAAAACAATGAGGTCACTTTTTGTAGTCACACATTCTGCAAAAGCTTGCTTTCTGAAATGCTGATTTTCCAGAAATTATTGGAAGACATTAACAAGGGAGAGAACATTGATGGGATCCCCTTTATTAATTCCATAATGTAGTTATAGCAAACACTTTCTCATCACCCAAGGAGACAACTTTATGTGTGGATATCACCGGATAGTTAATATCTGCATAAAAGTGACTATACATTTTGGCATTAGAGATAGAAGATTTCTGTAAAGTCATCAAAACATTATGTGGAACTGCCTGTGACTTAGACCATCAACACCTTTTCACAAAGTTTAGAAGTAAGCTATTTAAAACAGAAAAACTATCCAGGCCAGTGAGTTACAAACTCACCATTTTCAAAGTGAATATGTAGCAGAGATTAAAGATAGATTTAAAGGATGGGACCCGGTGGATAGAGTACCTAATGAACTGTGGAGAGAGGTCCATGTTATTGTTCAGGAGGTGGTTGCTAAACATATTCCAAATGGAAAATAGAAGATGCAATGGCTGTCTGCAGAGGCTTTAGAAGTGGCAGGGGTAAGCAGGAGTGCAAAAGGCAATGGGAATAGAAACAATAAAAGAAACTGAATGCACTGTATCTGAAAAGTGACACAAAGTGATAAAACTGCACATTTAAATGTTCATTTCAAAGTTTTAATAAGTGGAAGAAGGCGATGAAATGGGAAAAACAAGAGATCTGCTGAGTATGATTGATGGTATTAAGGGAAATGCAGGTAAAATGGATATGATAAAAGAAAAAAAAGATGGGAGGACAGTAGCAGAAGCAGGAAATATTAAGAACTGGTGACAGAAATATAGAGAGCTGAAATACCATACATACATACTATGGAATATATTATGGTAATTTGGGCTAAATATCCTAGAGAATACATTAACTTTTTTGGGGTATATCACTGAGGATTACAATCAAGAAATGTCAGTCATTCAAGTTTCATAGTTTTTATGTTCATGAAAGTGCAAAACCTGCACAGTTAACTTTTTAAGTGATTAAGAGTAGTCTGCTTTTATATGTCTCCAGTTTTGCAAGGCATCACTTATGTTGCTTCATAATTACACCCTGTCCTTGAGCTTAACCAAACATTGTGTTGGGACACTGAAAATGTAGGCTAGAATGATTGGTGGTTCCCTAGATGACGAGTCTTTGTAATGGCCTTTACACCAAAGTATTTATGGTGTGAAGGAAGGGAACTGATTGCTGTAAACAGGGATATTATCATAGCCATGTTCTTTGAATGTGAACCTTGGTTTCTGTATTCTATTGAATGTGTTCCCTCACTCAGATATAACCTCTAACTACACTTCTATCCACTCTATAACTCCTGTAACCTCCTCCTCTCCTACCTATATCCCCTTGTCACCCTCACGCAGATATAACCTCTAACTACACTTCAATCCACTCTATAACTCCTGTAACCACCTTCTCCCTTACCTATAGCCCCTTGTCTCCCTCACTCAGATATAACCTCTAACTACACTTCTATCCACTCTATAACTCCTGTAACCTCCATTTCCCTTACCTATATCCCCTTGTCTTCCTCACTCAGATATAACCTCTAACTACACTTCTATCCACTCTATAACTCCGTAACTTCCTCCTCCCTTACCTATATCTTCTTGTCTTCCTCACTCAGATAAAACCTCTAGCTACACTTCTATCCACTCTATAACTCCTGTAATGTCCTTATCCCTTACCTATTGCCCCTGTCTTCCTCACTCAGATATAACCTCTAACTACACTTCTATTCACTCTATAACCACTGTAACCTCCTACTCCCTTACCTATATCCCCTTGTCTTCCTCACTCCAATATAACCTCTAACTACAATTCTATCCACTCTAACTCCTGTAACCTCCTTCTCCCTTACCTATACCCTCTTGTCTCCCACACTCAGATATAACCTCTTACTACACTTCTATCCACTCTATACCTCCTGTAACCTCCTTCTCCCTTACCTATACCCCCTTGTCTTCCTCACTCAGATATAACCTCTAACTGCACTTCTATCCACTCTAACTCCTGTAACCTCCTTCTCCCTTACCTATATCCCCTTGTCTCCCACACTCAGATATAACCTCTTATTACACTTCTATCTGCTCTATACCTCCTGTAACCTCCTTCTCCCTTACCTATACCCCCTTGTCTTCCTCACTCAGATATAAACTCTAACTGCACTTCTATCCACTCTATAGCTCCTGTAACCTCCTTCTCCCTTACCTATACCCCCTTGTCTTCCTCACTCAGATATAACCTCCTACTACACTTCTATCCACTCTATAACTCCTGTAACGTCCTTAACCCTTACCTATATCCCTCTGTCTTCCTCACTCAGATATAACCTCTAACTGCACTTCTATCCACTCTGTAACTCCTGTAACCTCCCTCTCCCTTACCTATAGCTCCTTATTTTCCTCACTCAGATATAACCTCTTACTACACTTCTATCCACTCTATAACTCCTGTAACCTCCCTCTCCCTTACCTATATCCCCTTGTCTTCCTCACTCAGATATATCTGTAAGTACACTTCCATCCACTCTATAACTCCTGTAACCTCCTCCTCCCTTACCTGTATCCCCTTGTCTTGCTCACTCAGATATAACCTCTAACTACACTTCTATCCACTCTATAACTACTGTAACCTCCGTCTCCTTCACCTATATCCTCTTGTCTTCCTCACTCAGATATAACCGCTAGCTACACTTATATCCACTCTATAACTCCTGTAACATCCTCCTCCCTTACCTATATCCCCTTGTCTTGCTCACTCAGATATAACCTCTAACTACACTTCTATCCACTCCATAACACCTGTAACCTCCTCCTCCCTTACCTATATCATCTTGTCTTCCTCACTCAAATATAAACTGTAACTACACTTCTATCTACTCTAAAACACCTGTAACGTCTTCCTCCCTTACCTATATCCCCTTGTCACCCTCACGCAGATATAACCTCTAACTACACTTCTATCCACTCTATAACTCCTGTAACCTCCTCCTCCCTTACCTATATCCCCTTGTCTTCCTCACTCAGATATAACCTCTAACTACACTTCTATCCACCCTATAACTCCTGTAACCCCCTCTCCCTTACCTATATCCCCTTGTCACCCTCACACAGATATAACCTCTTACTACACTTCTATCCACTCTATAACTCCTGTAACCTCCTTCTCCCTTACCTATATCCCCTTGTCTTCCTCACTCAGATATAACCTCTAACTACACTTCTATCCACCCTATAACTCCTGTAACCTCCCTCTCCCTTACCTATATCCCCTTGTCACCCTCAAGCAGATATAACCTCTTACTACACTTCTATCCACTCTATAACTCCTGTAACCTCCTTCTCCCTTACCTATAGCCCGTTGTCGCCCTCACTCAGATATAACCTCTAACTACACTTCTGTCCATCTTTAACTCCTGTAACCTTTTCTCCCTTACCTATATCCCCTTGTTTTCCTCACTCAGATATAACCTCTAACTGCACTTCAATCCACTCTATAACTCCTGTAACCTCCCTCTCCCTTACCTATATCCTCTTATCTCCCTCACTCAGATATAACCTTTTACTACACTTCTATCCGCTCTATAACTCCTGTAACCTCCTTCTCCCTTACCTATATCCCCTTGTCTTCCTCACTCAGATATAACCTCTAACTACACTTCTATCCACTCTATAACTCCTGTAACCTCCCTCTCCCTTACCTATATCCCCTTGTTTTCCTCACTCAGATATAACCTCTAACTACATTTCTATCCACTCTATAACTCCTGTAACCTCCCTCTCCCTTACCTATATCCTCTTATCTCCCTCACTCAGATATAACCTTTTACTACACTTATATCCACTCTATAACTCCTGTAACCTCCTTCTCCCTTACCTATAGCCCCTTGTCTTCCTCTCAGTTGTAAACTGCTTTCTGTCAGATGACATACTAAATGTACCTTAGAGGCTAAAGAAAGTCTAAGACGTATTGTATTTGTACTATATTTATGTGTTAATCTCATCTCTCATGTATATATATTTGTTGATTAATCTACTATGTATATAAATTGCTTTACTGATCTCTGCTAGACTGTATGTAGATACATACAAGCTGTATAGTAAACTTTTTTTTTTGTTGTATTAGACATGTATTTGTAAAAATGGACTTTGCTGGAGCTTTTCTCCTCCGCTGAAAATGGACAGTGTTGTCCAGTCGGACCATCCCAGTAAACAAATGTTAAATAAATAAATAAAAATAAATAAATTAATAAATGTTGACAGTGTGTTTATTATTTTAACCGTAAATAAATTAAACAACATGAAGTCTATGAATTTAATGTTAATATTGTAACTGTGAATACATTTTTAATTTAGCTTGTGTTTTGTAGGAACATAAGTTTGAAATGCACTGTGTTTGTGTGTGCTACAACAGTTTAGTACTGAAATAGTACAGATTCTCACAGCCTTCATTTGTCTTCTGCATGGAACCGACCAAGTTACTTTTGCAGACAGTATTTCTGGGCTGCCCCAGAAGAGGGAAAGTTGTGTCTATGGGTTGTGTCAGGCTGTTAGCAAATATTTTACAAATTTGTCTTTTGAATTCCTGCACCCTTCACATAGCAGCTAATTGCTATTTTATTATATGCTATTTGAGTATGAATCCTGTCATGTCATTTATAGCTTAATGGACTACCAGATGCATTTTAACTAAATATGAGTTTCAAGGGAAGAGAAGTTTGCTGTTTCTCATGCTAAGCCTGTTTTCAATGTCAAAGTGTTTTGTTTTATGGAAAATGGCTGTCAGTGTTTTTTCTGCGAAATTTGAAATACAGTTTTTATATTGAATCCAAATTTCTGTGATAATTTTAAAGTACAGAATAAAACAGTATATACACTGACAGATCTGAACAATGTTTATGGGAAATGGAGAGAGAGACAATCAATGGGATATTAGAATGGCCAGCATGGACTGATTTATTAGCCTACATAGGGCTCCATTTGTCTACAACCGGTCTCTGTTGACTTTGGAGGTGTCTGCATCAACAATATGGCATCATCAGCCATTCAAGGTGGTCAGACCTATACTGAGTTATTTCAGAGGCAATTGCTATTCTTAATGATGGACAAGACATAGGAAATGAGAAATGAGATGCAGGTGTGCTGCAAGCATGAACCCCCCCCCCCCAGAAAAAAGCATATTGTATACAGTAACAGTTCTGATTTTTGTTATGACTTGTGTTTGTTGAAGAAAAGCTTCTATAGAATTTATATTGATTTTAATTGTTTTGCTTTACTCATTGAACTAAAGAATTAACTAATTCATTAATTGGTCAAAATTGTGTAATATAGTCTAAACATGTTGCATTTTAGAAATATATTTTTGCAGTACCTTCTTTACAGCCTCTAACAACTGGAATAGGGTTGACAATTGTAGGGTCATATAGTTTGTATTATTCAAACTGATAATCGGAACCATCTGATATTCAGCATCCATTATGTCCTCATTGATGCATATTACTTCAATACAGTTGTCTGTAAAATATTGGATTGAACTGTAAAGGATTTCTGCATTTAATTAAGAAAAATAGTCTAGTTAGTGCAGAGGACTAAAGCTCCAACGTCTTAAAGAGCTGCTTCCTGTGACAAGGGTGCAGGGTTTGAATCTTTCTACTTCATCTACCTGTTGTGTGTCCACGAACAAGTCACTTAACTAAACAGTACTTTGGAACAGCTGGAATTTGGGCTAGGTTTCTTAATTGTCTCCTGGATTATATGCCTAGTGACTGCAAACCTATAGTTGTTTGCTGACCATTCCCTATTGCATATTTAATCTAGTTCAGGAAATGCTATGACAATATCATCAGCTCACCAGTTTTTAAGACGACATGCAATTTATTCTTCAGAGGCTGGAATTTGGGCTAGGTTTCTTAATTGTCTCCTGGATTATATGCCTAGTGACTGCAAACCTATAGTTGTTTGCTGACCATTCCCTATTGCATATTTAATCTAGTTCAGGAAATGCTATGACAATATCATCAGCTCACCAGTTTTTAAGACGACATGCAATTTATTCTTCAGAGGCAACAGACACTACATTTTCAGCTGAAGCACTGAAATGCAGTATCATTTTCAACTACTGCATTAGTAATAAGTTCTTCTTAATGTGAGATTATTCAGATGACACTGACTTCTGTAGAGACTGTGCGTATTAACTTAGCATATGTTATCAGGTGGTTAACATTTTTTTAATGCTCTAATAGATACACCACTACTTAACAGTAAAGTACATATAATTTATTTCTTCATAACAATAAGGAGTGTACAGAGTCAACAAACTGGCAATAACTTCTGGTTTTGGTGGGAGGATATATGTGGTTGAAAGAATGTTATGCTGTTATCAACTGGTCATTTTTAAACAATATGTAATCTGGCTTTTCAGAACTAGTATGCAATTTGAAATATGTGGCTTTGTTCATTATCATCATCATTATTATTGTTATTATTATTATTAGTATTATTGTTATTAAATTTTTGAGAAGGATACAATCAACAGTATAAGTATAATTGCTGGGTTTAGGGCATTTCTTTGGATTAAACAGACTGATGTTGCTGTATTGCTAAAGTTAAACAGTCATTGTCTGTCTGCAGGACTAGTGTGCATTTGTGTAAAGCAAATTGAAATACTTTATTGTGGCCATTTTTATATCAGTCATATGTGATGTGCACACAGTTGATAAAGTGACAGTAATTGTTTTGAAATAGGTACATTTGTCATTATTGTTTTATACATTTTGCTTCACTGCTTATTGGAAAACGTGTTAAAAACTACACATTTAAAACACACTCTAATAAGTGCTGCAGTATTAAACAAGATAATATTATTTAAAACAAAGAACACATGCATTTATGCCTAGTCAAAAATATGTGGGGGGCATCCATTGTATACAAACAACCCAGGACCCAAGGTACACTTAATTTGCCACTGTACCACAATGCAAGGTCACTAGAGAAACTTTGGGACAGTGTGACCAGTCCCCTACCCCACTGAACACATATACATAAATGCTCATACAAGCAAGCAAATAAATAAGTACAGAAAAATGTGGCTATATGTCTGGAGTAATTTAACAGTTTTATTTTCACTAATTGTTATGGAATTGCATAATCTTTGTTTGGCACAAGAAGACATCTTAATGTAGCACCTAACTTAGTTCATTGGTAAAGTGGGAAGCACACTACAGCTAAATGCAAAGCATTGCAAGGCAGTTGTTAGTATATGCAATGGCTGTAAAATATTTATCATCTGCAGTACTCATGAAAAACAGAACATTCACTTATAACAATCATCACATCTTTACCAATTTATTTGGTATTGAATAGCAGATGTATATGACAGGTGAAGGTTTGGTGCTTTAAAGTATCAGATTTTTATATTTACTGCAAGAATGACATGTGTGTCATAACATCAAGGTGATTCACAAATACCCATTTGGGATGACTAAGAGACCATGATAATGCTGTTGTTGCTTTTAACCTACCATTGTATCAACCTCTTTGGAATTAGTGTCCATTTTATTGAACTAATGCTTGAGAGAGTCTGGTTACCACATCCACTGATAGGCAGGCACCTGGAATTCTGGAGAGCAAGTCTGCCATTACCTGTCTCAGAAGAGGCCATATCACAAGTAGTGCTGACAGGTGTAGGTTGCAATATAGTCTCCACCTGGTTTCATAAGTCTAACTGACATTACTGGGCTGTGCTGTGTTTCATTACATTATCATTGATAGTGTATATTGGCATGTTTCTCTCATGAGGTTTACTCTTCTTTTTCTCTGTATAGTTAGGTTTGCATTGTTTGTTAGGCTTATCCTATATAAGTTTGAAGTACAGTTGTTACTTATGTTCCCATCAAAGAGATTTTAAGGAACCAAGGTGCTTTCAGTGTGCTGTAAAAGACAGACCATAAGGATTGCTGTGTATCACAAATACCCGTTTATGTTCAATGCACTGCATTTCCTCATCTTATCAGTGACTCACATAGGTATTCCTAGAGTGGCCATGTTTTGAGATAATGGTCTACTTTGTAGACCTGGTCAGAAACATCTACTCATTTGGCCTTATCAGCACTAAGATCTGTACAATACTCATACATCTGTGCTCAGCTCCATCACATATCATCTGTTGGAATAGCAATGTCTGTGTATCACTGCAAGGTATACACACCATCATTGCGGATGTTTGAAATCTGCCTGAATATCTGAACTACAGGTTACAAGTCTGTATGTTATTAAGCTGGTGGCTTTTCTGTTCATCATAGGGATATTTGTCAAGGTATTCAGCATGTTGTTCAGTGTGTGTCTCATTAGATATTTACAACATGACTCCCTTTTACATACGGCTATGGAGTTGTACAAATTTCTTTCTGTATTGTTTATTTGGGTCCATATGTATCTATTAATTTGGCTAAAAATATGTGTGCTGTTTATTCACAGTCCTGGTTTCATCCACCTACTTGCTATTAAAGTTTCTGTTTTTGAACATATTTTTTAAACCCCCAACCTCATGGTATACCACATTGTTTCACACTTTCTTCCCCATTTGCTCATTCCTAGTGTCATTCAAAATCTAATTACTTTTACTAGGTGCCCTAGATGTAACCCTTCATTGAGTGTCCTCCTGACTCCACAGAGCATAATCCTCAATGATCTTTCTCTACTAGGCCTGAAGAGTGAGGGATCTGATGGAAAGCAATGAACATATAACATGTGATCCATTATTATCTGAATGGCCTCTTTGTGATGCAATATGAGGCTCCTGACCTCCACCTGAAGTCTTACATGTATCATCTTTCCTGACCCCCTTCCCCATGTAAAGAACAGCCTTACCAGCAACCAGATTCAGTTTCCACACTGATGTGGCCAGCAGTGATTGTCTACATATTTTGCAGATTGTGTTGCTGTATATCTTCATACTGTTGAATCTCACATTTCATGCTTTTTTCAGAGATATTTGAAAGTTATAGAGTTAAATGGATAGTTTTTTTCATAGTTCATATCTAAGGACAATATTATTGTCATTTGATAGCTTTGCTTTATAACATGCATCTGCTGTTTAGTTATTACAGAGGCATTACTGGAGATCACAGATCCCAGGAGAAGTGCACATAGGATCAGTGCCCATGGTACCGGATGACTTACAACCTCACTAGTAATAGATCCATTGGATCAGATTGTTGTGAAGGACCATGCTTTTGGATTACGGATGACTTTCCAAATGAGATGTTTGGTATAGGGATGGTGGTCTCCTATCTGTAAGAGATGGCATCCATCCTACTGAGGAGTATGCAAGCATTAGAAGCACATAGCCTTACTGGTAAACTTAACGTGTTTTACCTGTTAACAGTTGGTACTGTTGTGACTGCCAGAACAGAAATGCTTATAGTTTACTGTCTTGTCACTTTTGGCTGTTTGCAACAACTGCCTGGCTACCCAGCCTATCACCATTTAATTCAACATTGAGAAAGCATATGCTCACACACAGTTGCTGGCAGTGTGGCACTGACTGATTGCTACTCTTTGCTATTTGATAATTTTCATTGGAGGATTATATGTACTAAACATATTATATATATTTCAGTGATCCGCTGTAATACATGAGAATCAATGATATATATATATATATATATATATATATATATATATATATATATATATATATATATATATATATATATAAATGGACTTTTTCAAAGGAAATATTTGCATATCATTGTTTTGTGTCAATGTACAAATGTGGTCAAGAATGCAATAGGAGTACTTTGTAGACCTTCACATATCAGACATGTACTGTAATAATGCACAATTATTACAAATATCCCATCCTGGTGTGTAGTATACAATCCTGGCACATTTTTCTTGTATTTTTTTATCAGAGTCCAGCCCTTATATATTTACCTTTTTTGTTTTGTTTTGCATCAGACCCATCTTTGTTTCTTTTATTAATCTCTGTACTTTTTGCTTCTTTATCTTGTTATGGGTTTATAGCTTCTCTTGCATCTTACTTGCAGCACCACCGTATCCTTTTTATTATGATAATGGGGCCTTACCACAAAAAAGAATATTACCATCCCCATTATGACATATTTTATCAGGCTGTCCACAAAACACCCCTATAGTATGTTCCTGTGCTTTTCCCAGTTATCCTTTTCTGTTGCCATCAACCCTACTGACACTGCCATCAGCTGCATGTTTTGTTTTCATCATACCTACCTGGCCCGCCATAACATTTTTAGTATTCCAGTTGTAATGCTTCTTCTCTTAGAAATACACACAGATACATATATTCCACATTTATGTTTTGCTTATGATTGTGTCTTAAATCAATATTCCTTTATGATGGTTGCTCTTTTTCTCCTATGAAGACTTTTCAGTGGACTGAGAATATTGCATGATACTTTTCAGTATGGGTGACTTGAATAAAGTCCCATGTCATGATCTGCAGGTCTGCTTAGGTTATTCTGAGTAATTTACAAAATGGCAGAGTGTTGCTTTAATGTTGGAGGCTGTCTGCAGTGATTTACAGACTTCTGAAATCCAGGCTGGCAATACAACTATTCAAATTATGTTGCAAAATACATACCAGATTTATAAGACATTTGCTATGGCTGGTAACACTTATGGTTACTGAAGCAGGTAAGATGGATAACTTTAATTACTAGTAGTATTAGTTTAAAACCCCAAGGCTAGCTGTAGTACTTGTAAGACATTTCAAACTTTTCTGCTGACAGTGAAGTTGTCTAATGATGCCTGTGACTTCTATTGAAGTTTTGATCCATATACTGCCAAGAAACTGACTCTACAAAATAAACCACCAAATGAGGTTATCAATGAATTAAGCTTTTAAGTTCAGTAGTGAAAACACAAGCTGATAAGAAACAGCAGGTTAGAGTGCATTTAATTTCAGCCAATAAACAAACAGTGGCTGATTCTAACTGCATGCAGAGGCAGAGTAGTGCCTTCTGTTTGGGAAGGATATATATATATATATATATATATATATATATTAATAAAAAAGTAACTTCACAGTTCAGTGCCAGATTTTCTAATGTACATCAGTTTTCTCTTCATTGCAAAAATGTATATTTAACGTTCTTTCACTGATGACTTTCATATTACACACCTCAGAATGAGTAGTACATTGTATCTGTGGCCTGTTTTTAAATGTAAGATGCTTTTTTCTCAATCTTACATTTGCCTTGACAATCAAACACATTTCAGGCTGTCAACATGTATTCCTATCAAATGAATAATAATTTAAGTGACAGCTGTAGCATCATTAATAAACAAAGTGAAGAAATAATGGTGTTTTGGTCTTACTGATTTTATGGTCATGAAACAACATGTAAGAGTATTTAACATTTCAAAATTAGTCAAGGGGATTGCAACTACTAGTTCAGAGGTTAAGGCTGATGTCTTTGTTGTTGCCTTTAGTATATTTTGACTTACAATGCAAACACATTATCAATATGCAATCGTATTTAAGAATCTTTACAAAAAAACAAAACAAAAAAAAAAACAGATGAAAACATTCAGAGCATGAAGCCAAAGCCCTGAATTCATATCTGAGGGGCACTGGTTTATCTCCTGCTGTTGTAATACTTCCCTACATGAATTAAATTTTGTGTCCCCTTTGAGAATTAACATAACTCACAGTAACATTTTACCCTAGGGTTTTGTTAAAGCATTTTGAACATACACCTTGCATAGCAGAAGGTTTTGCACCAGTTCTGCCAGACATTACTTCACTGATTAGGATATGATGGAGAATTGAGAGACATAGACAGACTGGGTTGATACAGTTTCTTGTGCTATGTCATGTATCTCTTTTGTAGGGTATATGCCACAGTTAACAGAGGGACATCCAGGTTCAAGAAGACTTGCTAGGCTGGTATGCCACTTTGAAGACACAGATCAAAGGTCTGATGAGATAGCAGACAAGCTACCTGCCAGACATAACTTTTTATGCCTACCTGCATCAGGCTTTATACAGATGTCCAGCAAAGAGTCATGAGGGACTTGGGCACCCAGGTTGATAGCAACCTGACTTTTGACCACCACCTTGCCTCCGTTGTATGGAAGGCTTTCTACATGGCCCACCTCATAAATAAGGATATTTCATCCAGGAACAAGGAGGTCATAACATCCCTGTACTCCTCCCTTATCAGACCGATTATTGAGTGCAATGGCCCCTTCAGTATGTACCTTGCCAAGCACATGCAGCAGCTGAAGAGACGACATAGGTTCCTGACCAGGAAAATCCAGGGTGTCAAACACCTATCCTATACAGATAGGCTAAAATCCATGTCCCTCTACTCAGTTTCATACAGACTGCTCAGAGCTGACCTGTGTCTGGCATACAAGGCCATCTCAGACCCAACATTGATTGAGTTGCTGCATATCTGTAAGTCAAACTCCACTCGCGCAACCCGCATGCAAGGCCTTAACCTGATCTGTGACATTAATAGAACTTGTTGGTGGGATAGATTTGTGTCCCAAAGACTCCACCATCTGTGGAATAGATTCCATCTCCATGTTAAGCAGAGTACCTCTCTAGCCCTCTTTAAGAGGAACCTGATGACTGGAGGGGAAACAGAAAATACACCCCTTGGATCCCACCTGTGTCCCTGCTGGACAGGGGAAACAGGTGCTGACTTTGTGGGAACATGGGCCAAATTCTTGGCTAGGCTTATAAGGGCCTCTGGGCCAATAGCCTAGTATCATCCTATGAACCTATGAACCTATAAAACACGTGCATACTGCAAACATGAATAGCTGACCCCATTCTTTATGTCAGCAAAGAAAAGCTCATTGCAAATGCTCTGTAGGGAATGTGTACTATTCTTTTCCATAAACTCCTGCTTCTAAGAAAATAACCAAAGAGTAAGGATCTGTTGAGCAGATAGCCACTATCTTTCCTAATGAACATTAATCATAAAATTAGAAAAGGATGCAAAACAACCACTCTTATTTCACAATTTTGGTGAAAACGTAGCATTACAACATCCTATGGACCAAATAATAACATGTACAGAATACTGTTCTGTATAGCTTTATCACTGTTATTACGGTATGATGCTGTAAAAAATATGCAATAGGCTACAGAATGAAATCAAAACAAGTAATTCAAGGAAAATTGTATTTCAAGGAAAATTGGGTGACTACAAATCATGTTGAGACTGTAGAGAGTAATCAAATGGGTTGAGCTAACTGGAATGGTGTCAGGTCATATTAGAGTGGGGACAGCTTTGAGTATGGTTGCAGTTTTAAATAATATTTGGCCATATAATACTACACATGCTATATCTTCTAATAGCTTTTGTCTTCAGACTATGTGCAAAAGCTAATCTGATGACATGAGTTTACTTCAGACATATAAGGAGACTGAATAAATTTTACTAAGATAACATGAAGGCCTAAGATAAGGTTTATGGATGTGGTGAGAGAGGACATGCAGGTGGTTGGTGTGACAGAACAAGATGCAGAGGACAGAAAGAAATGGAAACAGGTGATCTGCTGTGGCGACCCCTAATGGGAACAGCTGAAAGAAGATGATGAACATGAAACAATATACCTCAAAACATAAAACAGCTTGAACCTGATTGAAGAAAACAATTTACTATATGCATGTACTCTGACAGAACTTCATACAATGGTAACACATGAAAGCTAAAGAAAGAGATAATTTATTTCTCCTCTGCGATAAAAGTAAAAATGTTCATATTAGTTCTGAACTGAATTTAAATAGATTTTGATAAGGGTGACAGGCTGACAATCCCAAGTAAACATCCCAACAAACAACGCAAATTAAATAAAAAGAAGAGAATGTAAGGCTATTACAGGACCAGCAATGAGGATCCCTACAGTTGCTCAAGCCTCAGCTGATCGAATTACACTTTCTTGCAGCCAAGGTCTTGAGAAGTTGTATCTCCATCTGTCCACCTGGGTAAGCAGCTGCCAGAACTTGAAAGTGAGTTCAGGGATGTAGCTCTCACAACAGTTGGATACCATCAAGGTCTTATTATGAAAATGGTGGGTAAGGGAAATGTGGAGGGAAACTTAGGTTTAGGGTGGGATGGTTTAGGTTTAGGTAGAGAATAGGAGTTATCGCGTCTAAATTACATAATCGAACTTTTAAAAGTCCGACCATCATATGGTCAACACCATATGATCGAACTTTTAAAAATTAGAAAATGCAATAAAAATAAATAAATAAACCAAAGAAAAAAATTACCTGAATGGGTTAAAAAGGGGAGGCAAGCCCCCCTACACCCCCTACAACCCCCACTCTTTAAATATACCAACTCAGAGATCGCGCTACCATGCAGAAAAGAGAAATCTTCCAATTCCGCATTGGACGGAGATCTCCGTTGAAACATTTGAACTTTTAAAAGTTAGATCATATGGTGTCAAATGTATGATGATCTAACTTTTAAGAGTTCAACAACGGGATATAGACAGGAGTTATCATAGGGTTAGGAATAAAGAGGAGAGGGGGATTATAGGTTTAGAGAATGATCAGGAATTAATGCAGGGTTAGGCTTAGGGAGGGGGATTTTAGGTTTAGATATAGATCAGGAGTTATCATAGGGTTAGAGATATGGGCAAAAGGGGATTATAGGTTTAGGAAATGATCATGAGTTAATGCTGGGTTAGACTCTGTGAGGGGGATTTTAAGTGTAGGGAGAAATCAGGAGTTGTTTTTAGGGTTTCTGTCAGGGTTCTGTAAGGAATAGTTAACTTACCAATAGTACACTGGAATGAGGGTGGTGGGAGTTAGGGCACTTGCCAACACAAATGAGTGGCAGCAGGGAAGTGTGTCATGAGCTAATGGTACATGAGCACTTTTAGCAGAGCACCAGCAAAGTATGCAAAACATGCTATATGTCTTTTCTTTATGTATGTATTTGCAACTTGATACTTTTCTGTAGATTCATTTTGATCAATCAATAGCAATTTACAGGAATCCATTCCAAACTCACCTAAAAATCTCACCAAAAACACTTTCAGCAAACCTAAGTGTTAGGGTTTCCCCACCACCATGTGGGGGAACACTTGACACACACCCCAAATTTACATTTTTGTTCTGCAAACCTCTACAAAGTAGAGAAAAGGGAAAACTCCACTATCTCTGAAACTGTTTTAGAATTACAGTCACTTCACCGTGTACATTTCAAATGCCTGACTGAGATAAAAAAAAATGGCCACAGGAAAGCATTCCAGCCTGCTTTAGAGAAAAGCTCACTAGCTCTTCAACACCAGACTAATAGGTTCATAGGTTCATAGGTAGGTACTAGTCTATTGGCCCTAGGGCCTATACAAGCCTAGCCAAAAAGGTACCCTGGCTTTCGCCACCCAAGAAAATTATTTTCCTGTGCCCCTGTCGAGCAGAGCCACAGAGGTGATCCCCGGGGTGAATTTCCTATCTCCCATCCAATCATCAAAATTTTTCTTGAAGAGTGTTAATGAGGAGCTTTGTTTGATATAGATAGGTAGTTTGTTCCAGAGTATGGGAAGTCTCTGGGACAGGAATCTATCCCTCCAGCATGTTCTGTTTATTGTGGTGACAAGGATTAGGTCCCTAGAGTGTGTAGCTCGGAGGGATTGGGATTTCTTTAAGTGGAACATGTCCAAAAGCTTTGGGTTTGACATATCTTTGTGTGTTAGGCAGAGATTGCCTCTGAGTAGGCGATATGCGACCGAGTAAAGCTGGAGTTTTTTTAGATGGTCTGCATAGGGCAGTGAGGCTGGTAATCCTCTTTGTGAGGTATTTCTGTGACCTTTCCAGTTGTTGTAGATGTCTTGTGAGTTACATACCAAAAGGGGCGTTGTACTCTTATAATGGGTCTAATGAGTGATGAGTAGAGGGGAACAATGACCTCTTTCTTCCTGGATGAGAAACCTTTTGTGATGAGATGTGCCACATAGAAGGATTTCCTGACTACTGTGGTGATGTGATTATCAAAGGAGAGACTACTGTCCACGTGTGTCCCAAGGTCTCCTATCACACTTTCGGTGTTATGTAGACTACAACCTATGTGGTAGCTCATGGGTACAGAGATTTTATCAAAGGGGATGACAATGCACTTTTTGGCATTGAGCTTGAGGCCATGGCTTTGACACCAGGCATCTGTCTCAGTGAGGCCCTTTTTTAGGATGTCCTCATTGTTAGGAGTTTCAATTATGGCTCCTAGTTTGCAGTTATCAGTGAACTTCATTAGCCAAAGACCTTCTGTGTTAGCCTGTACTTCATAAAAGTAGATACCAAACAGGAGAGGACCCAGGACTGAACCCTGTGGTACTCCACTTGTCACTGGTCTGAAGTCAGATTTGGAGTCTGCTACTTTCACATTGTGGGTTCTGTCAGTGAGCCAGTTGGCAACCCATCATATGACATAGGGATTTATGCCTAGTTTAGTGAGTTTATCTATAATTCCCGAGTGGGGGATGGTGTCAAAATCCTTGGTGAGATCTAGATAGGGTGTGTGAACCACCTTACCCTCGTATACGGCTTTGGTGACTGCTTCAAAGAAGTCAATCAGGTTTAGAAGACATGATTTGCCCCTTTACAAACCTGAACTGGTCGGGGTCCAGAGTTTGCAGATTACCAATGTCTTTGTTTATAAGTTCCATGATGATATGTTCCATGGCCTTGCAGACCAGGCTCATTAGGCTAATGGGGTGGTAGTTCCCAGGGTCTGTGGTGGCTCCCCCTTTGTGGAATAGGATAACCATCCCTGTGTCCCATTCAGTGCTCACAAAGCCTGAGGTGAGGCTATGATTGAACATGGTGCTTAGGTGGGGTGCCAGTTCATTCTGTAGTTCATGTAGAACACAGCCTGGGATGTTGTCAGGTCCCATGGATGCTGTGTTCTTAGCTTTGGAGAGTGTGTTTTTTACCTGTGCAGCCGTGATTACAGGAACTTTGCATTCTTCTGATATAGAGATGGGCCCTTTAGGGGGTGGGGGTTAAAGTTAGCACTGAACATATCTGCCAGGATGTTGGCAATTATCAGTTGGTTCTGTATATTTATTGTCATTGTGCTGTAATTCAGAGCAGATCTGAGTGTTGACATTGAGATTCTTGACATAGCTATAGAATGCTTTGGTGGTTGTTTTTAGAATCAGTGGTGATTTTGTTTTCATAACTAGCTTTGTAGGATTTTATGAGGGATCTCAGCTTTTTACTGAGGCTGACCAGGGAGTTCTTCCAGTCATGGGATTTTACTCTTTTCTGCAACAGTATCTTTCTTCTGTTGTAGAGTTTGTTTATGGCAGGGTCCACCAGATTGGCTTTCTTTTTTGAAGGATAGCATCTTAGTTCTGTTAGAGATAGCACGATCCATGCACTCTTGTAAGTGCTTAAAAAGTGCATTTGTGTAAGATTCAGCAGTCAGACGTCTATTGTCCAGCTGCATGGGTGTTGTGAAGTTTGCCACTTCTGTCTTAAGAAGCGTGAAGTTGGCTTTGGAGAAATTTTTTATGGTGGTTTCCCTAATGGGGGTGGGGGGGTGGGGGCGGGATGTGGATGTCTAGGGTGATTTGCTTGTGGTTGGATCTGACCAATAAGGAATTGACCTCTGGTGTGAACACCAGTTGCCCATATTGGTAATGACCAGGTCTAGGATATTTATGCCCCTGGTGGGGGTGTGGATAAGTTGATCCAAGGCATTGGAAATTATGAATTCCAGAAAACATTGAGTAGAAGAGTTGGTACATGAGTAGTTTTCCCAGTTAATGGCAGAGTAGTTGAAATTGCCCATTATTAGGGTGTTGAGTTGTACCCTAATATTTTCCAGTGTATCAAGAAATGAGGAGTGGGAATCCTGGGGCATGGTGGGGGATCTGTAGCAAGTTACAATTTGGATTGCGGTCTTGCCCAGAGTTAGTTGCACTTGGATAATCTAGATGCATTATGCTGAGCAACTAGCCTGGAGGTGTGGCTATCCTTAATTAATATGGACACGCCTTCACCTTTAGTGTTTTGGTCCAGGTTAGGTGGCCGAAAGGTGTGGTTTGAATTATAGCCTGGTAATGCAGGGGTGCTCTCTGGAGCCTTGAACCAGGTCTCTTTCACTGCACAGATGTCTATGTTCTCCATTTTAAGGAGTGCCTCGAGTGAATGCATTTTGTGGTTTAGACTTCTAGCACTGAGTAGCCTTACCCTCAGATTTTGCTTGCTTGTACCTGTTATGGTGGTGAATTTGTCATTTGAACCTTGCCTAAAAAGGCACTATGGGGGTGGCAAGAGCCTTAGCCAGTATCCAGAATCTCAAGGGCGACAGGTACAGGCCATCTCTAGCAAAGCATTGTGGTCTGTCAGTCATGTCATCCCAGGCAGACAGATACTGGATCCCCTTAGAATGACACCAGAAGCTTAGCCAATTGTAGAATTCAATCATTTTGTCATTGTACTGTGGTATCATTCTGGGTGATGGCAGGATGCTACTCAGGGATAGGGTCATACCTGCCTGAGCTACAAGATCGGAGAGCTCCTCAATGTCTCTTTTCATGTAGTCCAGGGAGGTACATCTCAGGTCATTCACACCAACATGGACAATGAGAGAGTCATATTTGTACTCGTTGTGGAGTGACTTGAGTGCGTGCATTAGGTGGTGGATCCTGGCACCCGACAAGCAGCTGACAGTAACTTTCTCCATGTTTAGCCTGGTGAGTGGAACATCAATGTGCCTGACTATAGAGTCACATATGACTACAGTGTTGGGTACGTTGTTATGCCTTATAGGCTGTGGTTGAGTGGCACACTGAGTTTGTAGGGTATGTGTCATTTAAGTTGTGTTGGGGGGGGTAGAGGTTGCATGGGTTTCTGCTTTGGAGGTCTCTGTTGCTTGAGCAGCTTTTTATTGAGAGCCTCTGCGATTGTAGGTGTGTGTTTTGGTGGTGTAGGTTTTGAGGGACTATGTGATGAGTGTGGTGTGGTGCAAGTATTTACCTTCTTCTCTTGACTATCCAGTTGAGTCTTGGGTCAAGAGAGCTTTGCTTCCAGTTTGGCTGTATAAGTGCATCTCTCACAGGTTGTAGTGTTGGGTGGTAGGAGGAGAGAGTTGTCTGTATACATGAAGCAATTGCTGCATTGCTCCAAGATGCCCAGATTCATCAGGTAGACATGAGAAAACACCAGGAGCTGACCCTTAGACATGCCTGGGTAGGTGCTTATTTATTAAGTACTAAAAACTGTTTTCCTCTAGACAAGTGAGGAAAGTTGAGTGCTGTAGTAATTTGTAGCTTATTTAGTGCTTACAATGCATTCTGAACAAGTGCTGAGCTCAAAGAAACAGATTTGAGTGCTAAAACTAAAAAAACTGGCTAGTTCTAAGAGAATATTTGAAGAGCAGTCTTTATGGTGCCAGGAATAGTTTAACCCTAGCTAAGCGGTGATGCATTAAGTGCATTTTTTTAATATGACAGTAACAAATGAGCAAACTAATTTAAACAAATTAACGAATAAAAAGCTAAAAACTGAGCCTCAGTCCAGCATTCTTCAATCAGACAAATTCTAACTGCACACTCCTGCCACATGGTGCAGGAGATCCTTCTTCTAAAAAGATGGTCTGGATTAGTGCTCAAGTTATACAAACAAAGCTAGATTCAGCAGGTCTGAATTTAGTCTACGCTACAGTAAACAAGGTGTACCAATTTCAGAAAGAAACAGTTCAAATAAGCAGGCACAATAAGCCTTTAACCAGAGACTTCCAGCTCAGAATGGCAGAATCTACCCTCTCCTCCCACAAGAGTGCAAACCATACCTTCTTAATGTAAAAATCACTGTCCCGAAGCCCAAGTGCTTAAACGAGAACTAATACACTCTTAGAAAAACAGACACTAAGCCTTCAAATCAGCAACTCCCAACTTAGAAGGATGTAAGCTACCTGTCCTGCCACAACAGTGCAGACCACAGACCTTAATGTAAAGCAACTGGTCTGAAGCCCAAGTGTTTCAACCATAGGCTTAGAATAACAGTTACAATTTAATCAGGCTACTAACAAGCAGTAATAAATGCAGCAGCATAAATGCAATAACGTAGGAAGAAACACAAATACAGTAAAAGCAGATGAATAAAGTGAATTTTTTTATACAACTATAGAAAACGAGCAAACTGATTTAAATAAATTACCCAATTAACCAGTAAAAAAGCTCAAAACCAAGCCCTGTTCCAGCAGTCTTTAATCATACACGTTCTAACTGCACACTCCTGCCACTAGGGTGCAGGGGAACCTTCTCCAAAAAAAGACGACCTGGATTACTGCTCAAGTTATATAAACAAAGCTAGATTCAGCATGCCTGAATCTAGTCTATGCTACAGCAAACAAGGTGACCAATTTCAGAAAGAAACAGTTCAAATAACCAGCCACAATAATCCTTTAACCAGAAATTTCCAGCTCAGAAGGGCAGGATCTAACTTATTCTCCCACAAGAGTGCAGACCACAAACCTTCTTAATGTAAAATAACTGGCCTGAAGCCCAAGTGCTTAAACCACAACTAATACATTTTTAGAATAACAGACACTGAGCCTTCAATCAGCAATTCACAATTTAGAAGGGTGTAAACTACCTGTCCTGCCACAGCAGTGCAGACCACAAACCTTAATGTAAAACAACTGGTCTGAAGCCCAAGTGCTTAAACCAAAAGGCTTATAATAGTTACAATTTAATCAGGCTACTACCAAGCAGTAATAAATGCAGCAGAATAAATAGAATTGAGTACTTTTAAGAAGCGGCAAAAGCAAAATAAGGTGCATTTTTTTTTTTTTTTTTTTAGTAAATTGACAGGAGAGAGGCAAGAGGAGCAGAGGTTAAGAACCTAAGTTCTCTCTGTATTAAGTAAAGTGAATACCAGACTGGGAGGGGTGTCCCAGATCAAATTTACAGTGCGTTCGGGCAACTGCAAAGCCACCAACTTTAACAACACCACAAGAATAGGGCGGGGGGAGGGGAATACCAGTTTCAGGACAGATTAGAACAGAAAACAATGCCAGAAAATATATAAAACAATTCAGTGAGGCAAAATTAAGACAATGCAGAACTGTGAAAGGTTAAAATGCCAATAAATGAAAGGTTAAAATGCCAAGAAATATACTTATCAATCAGCGATATATTTCCAGATTGTTTGAGACTAACACTAGCCAGAACCGAGGAGTTTCCAACAGTGAATGCAAGAATTTACAGACAGAAACTATTTTTAAATCAGCAAGGCTTGAAGCAATCAGAGAACACAGAAGCTGTTAAACCAGTTTTATAAACTCCACCTCAGAAATCTGGGGTAAGCGGTTTCAGGACAGATGAGAACAGAAAACAATGCCAGAAAATATATAAAACAATTCAGTCAGGCAAAATTAAGACAATGCAGAACTCTGAAAGGTTAAAATGCCTAGAAATATACTTATCAATCAGCAATATATTTCCAGATTATTTGAAAATCATACTAGCCAGAACCCAGGAGTTTCCAACAGTGAATGCAAGAATTTACAAACAGAAACTCTTGCCTGTTTAACTTGCTTGTGATAGCAGAATAAGCCATTCTCATCCACAGACAGCTCCCATTCTCATTAAACATTGCCCCATTGTTGACTGCGTATACCTCAGAAGCCTGATTATGATAAAAATGATAATTATGAACACAATAATGATTTTCAGGTTTGCCTCACACAATCATGTAGTAGCCCACATATTCCAACTTATTTTACATAAATGCTCACTAGTATTACAAAGCTGGACTGTTTAAGCTTAACACACATATATGGCTTCTGAAGAGAGAGTGTTTTTAGTCGAAATACACTGCAGGGTCACTAGTGGCTTGCCAGCACTGGTGTTAATTCATTTCATAACATTCCTAGGATTATAATTGCCAACAGTTATGACAGTTTATAGCTTGGTGGTACTTGGATCCATGATTGTTAAGTAGTTCAATTCTTTGGAGCCTCCAAGACATCTGAAATGTATTACTTTCTTCACCACATAAACTATGAGTTCTTAAAATTTAATTATGTGGAAAGTGCATGCACTACCACACATCCAACTTTATTTTCAAATGTATTACTAAGAGGGATGAAAGGGTTACGAGGCTGTCACCCAAGAATAGCGTTACCTCCTCCTTTGGGAAATTAATGAGTTAAAGGCCACTAACACTAAAAAAGACTAGCCCCTCCCTTGACAAAGACTAAAGTAATCTATACTATGGTTTGTAAATGATCTAATATGGTTACAAGACTCAAAGAAACACCCATATAAAAAGAAAAGCAAGACCTCAATCAAAAATAAAAGTAATATTAATAATAATCTAGCAATGAACTGCACAATGGCATAATACCGCAGAAATGCTAAATAAACTATAACCTTGATAAAACGTAACATTTTATTAAATCACTGTATAAATCAAACAAACTGATAGCATTTACTTTCCATCAGAATACAAGTGCGTCTTTCATTTATAGTGTATTTAGCATTTACAAGACTGACAAAAAGTGGCTTTTAGGTTATACAGGATGAGAATATGATATGAGCATTTCCTGTGAAAACTCAGGTTTCTAAGGCATGAATACTAAGGTTTGATGGATACCCAGATGTTAAGACTAATTTAATAGACACCACTGTAAGTAAACATAAGTTGCCATGGTGGACATCCAGCATCAACAAAATTTATAATAAATGCAAAATGTTGCTGTCCAAGAAAAAGGCAAGGGCCCAAACAATGTATCATCCTCAGCCTCAACAGGCTGTGAAATGCAATGTGAACTTGTGAAATACTCCAAGGGCTCCTTTGACAGAAACTTAGCAAGTACAGCCAAGGATACCCATAAGGTCTTTTACAGCTACGTACATAACCTAAAGTGTAGGACACAAGCATGTGCAGAACTAGTGGCCAATAGTATCACACACACTGACCCCACAGAGATAGCAAACCTGCTAGTAGATAGATTTGGTGAAAATTTCACTCCCTTATCCCCTCCTAACTTACAACAAACCTTCCCCTAAAATTCCGCCCAACCTGCATATTTGAAGAACAGGTCCTCAAGGCCTTGTCCAAGGCAAAAAACACAGCCTCTATGGGACCAGATGACATCCCAATCTTCTAAACAGGCTAAAACATGATCTAGCATCACCACTAAGTGCACATTTCAATCACAGCCTAACCACAGGCTTTGTTCCTGTGGAATGGAGAACAACAGCAGTTACTTCCCTCCACAAAGGTGGCCTAGCAACAGACCCAGGGAATTAAATACCCATAAGCCTGACCAGCCTTATCTGTAAGGCCATGGAATGTATCACTATGGATATCATAAATAAAGACATAGGTGACCTCTTAACCCTGGATACTAACCAATATAGCTTTATGTAGGGCAGATCCTGCCTATTAAATCTGGTAGAGCTCTTTGAAAATGTAACCAAGGCCACTGATGAGGGGAAATCTGCACAAACAGCATACCTCAAACTGGTAATGGCTTTCAACACAATCCCACATTCAGGCATTACAGATAAACTTAGCAAACTGAAAATAAACACTTTTGTTGTAAGGTGAGTTGCCAAATGGCTCACAGACCAGACACACACTATCAAAGTAGGTGACTCCACATTAACCAGCAAACCTGTTACCAGCAGGGTGCCACAGAAGTTGGGCTCCCTATTGTTTGGTATATACTTCTCAGAAGTTCAGTTCAAAACGAAGGGGTTCTGGCTGACCAGGTTTGCAGATGACTGCAGACTAGATGCAATCATGGAATCCCCAAATTATGTCATTATACTCCAGGAGGGTCTCATACAGATTGCTGACTGGTGTATTAGTCATGGTCTCAAACTGAATGCAAGGAAATGCATCACCATTCCCTTTGGCACAAACAATGTCCATTCACACTATCAAATCAACAACAATACCCTAAGTATCCATGAAGTGGTAAGGGACCTGGGATCACAAGTTGATTGTGACCTTAACTTAGACCACCATATTTCTACTGCAGTAGGGAAATCCTTCTATGTAGCACACTTAATTAGTAAAGGCATCACCTTGAAAGCAAAAGAGGTTATAACTCCCTATACTCGGCACTTATCTGGCCCATAATTGAGTATGAACACCCTATTTGGCATGTACCAGACTAAGCAACTGCAGCAATAGGAGACCTCAGAAGTTTCTAACAAAGAAGATCAAGGGGCTCCAGCATGTGCCATACACAGACTGACTAAACTCCCTGTCACTATATTCTGTATTATTTAGACTTCATAGTAGAGACTTGTGCCTGGCCTACAGAGCAATCCAAGATCCAAACCTAATGAACTTGCCGTATATCTGTAAATCAAACTAGACTAGGGCTATACATTCCTTGGACCTAAATATGGCCTGTGACTTAAATAGGACATGCTGGAGGGACAGAGTTATCTCCCAGCAACTGCCATATGTTTGGAACTGGCTACCAATTCATGTGAAATAGAGCACCTCTATGACATTGTTCAGGAGGAACCTGGATGAGTAGATGGGGCACCCTAAATTCTTAGTGGGGATAGCATCCACAACCCTCCTGGACATGGGTAGTCATCACTAAATGCAGTCTTGGGTATTGACTAGCATTTCTATAGAATTACATTGGGATGGAACAGCTAGGCTTACAATGACCTCCAGGTTGATAGCCTAGTAATTTCCTATGATTCTATGATCCTATGATGATAGGTCTTAGCACAATTGACATTTGCAGAACCTGTTGTCAAGCCATTTACAAGTTCCCATTGTTGGCTAATGCTGCAATGTGCTGCATGTGAAATGTTTAAGAATTTTATTTGTTGATTTTTATTTGTCATTGACAGTTAGAAACTCTTGTGGTGACCCATCGTGGAACCATAAGTAATCTTCCTCAGCCTTCATTTATCAGTAATGTTAAATATTGCCTGCATCTTTAATTATTTGCTCTCTCCCTTTGCAGCTAAAGGAAGTCAAAAACACCAATAATTTTTCTTGTTGAAATGTAATGTTCTTTAAAAAATGCTTGGATTATGCTACCCCTAACAGGTACATCCCTTTGATGAGTACGCAAGAATGTATTCTCTTTTATTTATTATGGTTAGCTACTCTAGCTAATTATTTCAAATCAGAATGCTCAGTGGTTAAAAAAATATTTTCTCTGCTTTATTTCAGAGGAGAAGAATACCAATAAAAAAGACTCAGTTCACTGACACATTGTGATAAATCTTGAAGGAATAAACTATCTACCTGTACTAAATATCACATTTTCTGTCAGTGTGTTATGGTACAGCAAAAGCAAATAGTAATTGTGGCTGAGCATTCACTGGAGTAGATAAAGCATAGTCTGGTGCTGTCCCTACAAGTTGACAGTATGGATCAAATTATTATTAGTGTACAGCCCTGTTGCTATTGCTCTTAAAAAAATCTACTTCTTTTGTATCCTTTAACTGATCATAGAAAAATATACTTCATATCTACAGTTACATACTGTATTACGCAGTGCCATTATTAAAATAAACTTGTAGGTAGCTGCTTTTCAGCCAATTCTTAGTGATATACACCTGCTTTCCTTTATATTACTTTGACAAGTTATGGACAAAGAAATTGCTATTAAAAATATGCAAAATTCCTCAGATTCTGTCTTTTTTAATCCCTGGACTAAAGTTTTGAATCTTCTTGAACAATGGAAATGGTATTCATCAAAGTATTTGAGAAATATTTTCTCTGTAATTTTTTTTACTTTTTATGCTGTTTGATTTATCACTGACGTGTTTTGTATATATTGTAAATAGTTTTATTTGATTGTGTGTGTTTAATTTGTGCATTTTCTTTTAAAATTGCTAACATTCATTTAGATTCTTAGCTTACTGTCATGTATTCATTAATAAAAAAATTCAATAATAAATTTGTAGGTGTCTTCTGAAACATGGGAGGGCAGAAGAAAATTACCGTTTTAATGGTTTTGCATTATATCCTGTTCTCAGTAGTGAATTTGCTCTATAAAAGCATTCATCAAAGTTCTTTTCTGGTAGAAATGGTAGAAATGAAATACAAATTGCAATGTACCTGCTCCAAATTGAACCAATTCCTTAGGCATAAAGAACTGTTATTAGCCTCATATAGTACCTAGGAATGCTGCCTGACACTAGTCTGGCAACAGTGTCATCTGAGACCTGTCTTCCAATCATTTATTCACACTCAACCACCATAGATGTTTGACTATTAAAAAGCAGTCTGCATTGAGAAGGAGTGATCTGAGGATTTACAGCCTTACCTGTGATGGGAACACGGCATTGCCTAGTACATTTTTTATGACTTCTTTACAGGACTGTGAGTATGAGGACCTGTGAGCTCTGATGAAACCAAAGCAATTATACACACACAGATATATAGCTATATATATATATATATATATATATATATATATATATATATATATATATATATATTTACCATCCAAACCAGCATCTGTCTGAAATCTTATCATGGGTAGTGGGATGAAAAGCTGACTATCACCAAAACAATTTATAGGTTTGACTAGTAACTCACACATTAGAAGAACCTGGCAAGCTGCTTAAAAAATAGCAAATATCAGTTCACTCATCCTGGTGGGATGGTGATAACTTGCTGTTAATACCTGATTGATACCTGGAAGGAACATAAGGGATTGCCAAGCACTTGCTACCCCAAATCAAGTACAGTGGGGTTGGAAACATGGCAGGTGATGGCATAATTTATGTAGCATTCCATTCCTCACTAAGTGGAGCCTGAAACAGCCTCTGCAGGAACTGGGAAACACCAAGAGGGGCCAGTTCCGCTGGCCTGGAAGCTGGCATTATCTGTGCTACCTGACTCCCATTATAGGGAAGTGAATAGGCTGATTATGGACCTGGGGCAGTAAAAAAAGGTCTTGTAACTCTTTTCTAGCACAGGGATGCCTGGATTTTACCCCAGTAGAATGACTGTAACAATTGTTTAAATAGTATAATAATCAACTGACACTCTGGAAAAGGAGAAAAAATATAGAAATTAAATTAAAATCAAATTGGGGTGACCAATATCTTATTAAATAGCTTCTATGATGTTTTCTTGATACTTCTGCTGCTGCTGTTAAAGTCCTTATTCACAGGCCACAACTTTCACTGTCTTATTCATTTGTCTCAGCTCGGAGGATTATTGCATAGGTGAAGGGATTTATGTGCTACAACATGAGCTAAGAGTGAGTGATGGTGTCCAGTGATCCATCATCTGAATACTACTGATGATGATTATGTAGTCCAATGTTATGCATTTCTAAAATGCCTAAAGAAATACATCACTGGCCAAGTAAATATGCAGAAAGTATATACCAATGTCTTTTTTCTAAACAAACAGACACATGAACAAAAATATGACACACACACATACACACACACATGCACACACACACACGCACACACACACACACACACACACACACACATATATATATATATATATATATATATATATATATATATATATATATATTTATATATATATATATATATTAAAATAAAGAGCAAAAATGCTGGAAATCAAACTCCCCCGCTAAATATATACTCCAACTCCAAGATCACACTACAGTGAGGAAAGGGCAAATAGTCTGATCTTCACCGTGTTTGTGATTTTAAACATTTGATCTGATGATATAGACCCAGAAATATGGCCTTAGTTTTAATGAAAACAAAACAACAACTTTACATTTAAATTTTGACTCTAATGACATAGATAACAGATTTACCAAATATATAGTCCAAGACAAAAAAGATAAATTATTGAAGGATAATTATAATTGACAATATTAATAATATCCAACAGTTCACCTGAGCCAGAACCAGTCAAAATACTTCGGAAGAATGGTAGAATTTTAGAAGGATGAGAAGTTAAATTCATACCACTACTAGGTAGGGATATGTCTGTCATGCATTCAGGACAGAAGCAGGAATGTAACTTTCTCAATCTATGGTTACATATTTTGGTTCTTTACAGTGAAAAGTGTGGGATATAGTGTGCAAAAATTGGGTTATTTTGGAAGGTAACAGTGAAGTGTTTAACAGCGTAGGAAAATCAACATCTTTTATTTATAAAGTAGGACGCAGTAAGAAATATTACTTTGAACATCCACTGCACTTGAGGACAAAAAAACAGGGGACCAAGAAATGTGGAACATGTAACTACTGTACATACATGCTAGAAGAGCTACTCATTTTAGTAGGAGAATTTCAGTTAAAGGTATATTTGGTTAGTGGTAATTGTAATAGTAGTGGACCAATTTACTTGAGTGTATGTCAGGGTTATAATGGATTTTACGCAGGAAAAATGGTGAGAACACTAGGTAAATGCATATATGAACACCTATATGCTATAGGGAATAAAAATACTAATGGCTCCCTATACAAGCACACAATGGTATGTACCGGAGAATCTAGGTTCAGATTTGGGATTTTGGAAATTATTAATAAGGACCTGAGGGGAGGGGATTCAAGCAACAGTATTTGCAAAAGTGAACTTAGATGGCAATTAAGACTGGCAGCTAACAACTCACCATGTTTTAATGAACAACTTTCAATAGTCCCTATTTTAAAAGATAGACCATTGGACCTATAAAAGCAAGACTGTTGGGTTTTGGTTTTTAGTTTACAGGAAACAGTTTACCCACACACAAACAAAAAAAACTGCTCTTACACATGTTTTTTACCTTTGATTTTTTTATTTTTTTATTTTATTTATTAACTGCTTGTTAAAGTTTTACCAATTGATTGCACTGTGATTGGATAATTTTATGTAGTGATAATTGATTGTGTTTTAATTGATAGTGTTATTTAAACCGTCATTATGGAAAGCATTTTGGTTTGATAAAGTCTACTACTGAAGTAGATGAAAGCTCTTGCCATTCATTGTTTGCTATTTACTGGTTTACCTTTCTGGGAGTGATTTCATTGGATTAAACTATTTTTACTACTACTGTGTGGACTATCTTGACTAGTTCTGGCTCAGGTGGACTGTTGGTTATTGGTTTAGTTTATTTCCACCTGTCACTCCTCTTTTGGTTTTTATAACATCAAGAATATAACAACCATCAATTGTAATAATAGTTTAACTAATTTAAGAACCTTGTACATAAATGGAACAAATTCCTTTTACAATGGGCGAGAGAATTTTCATAATCAAAATTATCATTTTGCCAAAAATCCTATACATTATACAATTTTTATCTGTACCTCCACCTAGTAATTGTATAAAAGAGTTTAATTCTTTAATATTAATTTTTTTATTGTTCCCAATAAACCCCAAAAAGCTTTAAATTACCTTACCAGGGACTGGTCTGTTGGGTATTGGTTTATTGTACTTAGAATTATATTCTCTAGTACCAATCATTAAGACAATATCTCTTTGGTCAAATAATTACTATACCACTAAATGGAAAGAGTTTCAAGGAAATTTT
>NC_056726.1:1926764587-1926802087 GCF_019279795.1 Protopterus annectens
TAATGTGGAAAAGGAATTAGGTGATGTAGCTCCAGAAAATGCTACAGCTAACACTTATGCAGCAGTGACATGACCGAAAGTAAAACAGGAAAGCAGCAACAACCTGAGAAGGGGTCTAGTTTTGTGGCAGCAGATAATACAGTAACTAAAACAGATGCAGCAGCGATAGCAGGCAAAAAGGACAGCAGCAATATACTCTAAGTACCACTGTTTATAAAAAACAGAGATGACCAATTGTGTGAATAAGGACAAAAAAAAAAATCACACTGGATTAGACAGATATTATATATGGGTCAGTTTGGTAACTGAGTTTTAAAGCTCAAGAAATTTGGTCTTTCGTTCATAATGGGACAGAGACTTTTTGTGACATAACGTTTGAACTGATGGAAGGATGATGAGATTTCTGGAACTGTATAACAAAAAGAAGGACATTTATCCATGGACCAATTATTGGTTTTCTTGTAGTAACTTAAATGTTAAAAAAAATAATAATAACCTTGCAGTTAAGAAATGAAGAACTGGAAGAAGACAATATTAAAAAATACATGCACGGCCTGTGTGAAATGACTAATAATACTGTGAAAGCTAGAGATGTGAGAAACTTTTGGAATGAAAATTGTAAGCTGTTTTGAAATGTGAAAAAAAAACTTGGCAAAACACTTGCTAATCATTATTTTAGTATTCACTCATAAAGAGTTATTAAGATATGCTGGCCAGCCTAAATCCTCTTTCTTTGGTGTGGACTGTTCTCCTTTAATTAATGATTGTAATAAGACACAATGTAACCAGTGTGAGGAGAAAGGACATACAGCAAGAAGATATGTGTCTGAATGCAGGTTATGTTAAAAATGACACTTTTGGATGAGTTGTCAAGAGCAAAGAATAAATAATAAAAAAGAAGGAGAAAGGGAAGAAAACATACATGAGAATAGACAACAAGAGGTTGGAGGAGATGGTGAACTAGGTGAAGAAGAAACTTTAAAAGAAAAAAATATGGGGGGGTGAGAGACAGTGCTTTCAGGAAGACATGTCAAGAGAAGGGACTGATACCAACATATTTTTTTTAAGTTCTACCAAGTGAAAATCTGATTCTGAGTATCAAAGAATATTTGTACATAAGCCCAGGAAAAATACTCTGTTAAAAATAATAAAGTGGGAGTTTAAAAATATCTCACTGGAACAACAGGAACCAAGCAGGAAAAAAACAACGAACACAAACTCCACCAAAAAGATTTAATGCACACTGAAAAAACTCTCTCTGACGTCTCGGCCAAAGCCTTCAAGGAGAATATCTCCCCTAAACATGAAATGAAGGAAAAGCAACAGTACTTTCAATGCATGTGAAAAGTAGTATTAATGCAGTAAGATGGATAAGGATGACAAGTGAAGAAATACTGCAAACAGAAAAATTATGGGGTGGAAATATAATATGGAACTTAAAAAGTTCACTTTGTTGTGGAAAGGCTGTGATGTATAACAAAACATTGAAAATAGCTGTAACACTGGTAAGGATATAAAGGTTGACTTTTATGGATGTGAGATGGAGAGAACATGTTAATAGAATTATAGCACTGCATGCATATATATAATTAGCAAGGAAAGAGGGAATATGTTTCATCAAATATTGAAATATGTGGTGTTAACATGAAAATTATGATTGCAGAAGCTTTCATTCTGATTTAAGTGGGAAATGTAAAATGAAAAGAAAACTGTAAAAAATGCAGGAAATAATGAAATGTGGTAAATGAACTTTGTGGAACAATGGTCAATGGACTTATAGAAGGAGGCACTTAGATGTGAAATTGAATATTTTGTATTATCAGAATGCCTGGGGGTAGCAGATAGTGATACAGTTGTAATGAGTTTTTCAGACTATTTAGCAATATGGATGGAGGTGATGGAATAAAGGGAATATATTAAAACATGAAAGGGAATAAAAAGAATAACTGAGAAATTATGAAATAAAATTGGATAGTGTGATTTATTGCAGTTATGAAGGACTTCTATAAAAACTAGAATGAAGGAAATATTGAATTTAAAAAGAAATATAAAAAGTGTTTTTTTCTAACCCAGCCACTGGGGATGCACAAGTCAGTGCATTTCATCGTGCCGGTTCCAATTCTAGATAAATGGGAAGGGTTACATCAGGAAGGGCATCTGTTGTAAAACCTCTGCCAAATAACATATACGGACAACAATACAAATTTTCATACCAGATCTGTCAAGGCCCGGGTTAACAACGACTTCCACCAGTACTGTTAGCCAACAGGGTGCTGGTGGAAATTGGGCAATTGTTGGCTAAAGGAGAAGAGGGGTAAGGCATGTCTGAAAGCAGAAAGAGAGGACGAAGGTTAGGAGTGTAGTAGTGAGGGTAGGAACTTTGAATGTTAGCAGTATGACTGGCATAGGGAGAGAGCTAGCTGATATGATGGAGAGAAGGAAGGTTGATATATTGTGTGTGCAAGAGATGAGATGGGAGAGGAGTAAGGCCAGGTGCATAGGAGGCAGGTTCAAATTGTTCTATCATGGTGTGAATGGGAGGAGAAATGGGGAAGGGGTTATCCTGAAGGAACAGTATGCTAAGTAAGTACTGCAGGAAGAAATAGCCATGGAATTGTTATGGCTAAACTTGTATAGGCCCTAGGGCCAATAGCTTAGTACCAAACTATTTACCTATGAACCAAGAGAGTTTTGGAGATGAAAAGTGTGTTGGATAGAGTGATGTTTATGAAGCTGGAAATTAATGGTGTAATGATCAATGTTGTTAGTGCATACGCTCCACAAGTTGGGTGTGCGATGGATGAGGAAGAGAAATTTTGGAGTGAGCTGGATGAAGTGGGGGTGAATGTACCCAAGGGTGAGAGACTGGTGATTGGAGTGGATTTTAATGGGCATATTGGGCAAGGGAGCAGAGGGGATGAAGAAGTGATGGGCAAGTATGGTGTTAAGGAGAGGAATGCAGAAGGTCAGATGGTAGTGGATTTTGCAAAAAGGATGGACATGGCTGTGGTGAATACATATTTTAAGAAGAGGGAGGAGCATAGGGTGATGTACAACACAGGTGGGTTATATGCGATGCAGTAGGGCCATTCTGAAGGAGATTGGAGACTGTAAAGTGATGACAGGGGAAAGTGTAGTTATGCAGCATAGAATGGTGGTCTGTAGGATGATGCTGGTAATCAAGAAGAGGAGGACAAGTGCAAGAGCAGTGCCAAGGATCAAATGGTGGAAGTTGAAAAAGGGTGATTGTGAGGTGGGGTTCAGGGAAGAGTTAAAACAGGCACTGGGTTGCAGTGAAGAGTTACCAAATAGCTGAGTAACTACATCAGAGATGGTAAGGGAGACAGCTAGAAAGGTGCTAGGTGTGACATCTGGACAGAGGAAGGAGGACAAGAAGACCTGGTGGTGGAATGAGGAAGTACAGGAGAGTATACAGAGGAAGAGGCTGGCAAAGAAGAAGTGGGATTGTCAGAGAGATGAAGAAAGTAGACAGGAGTATAAGGAGATGAGGAGCATGGCAAAGAAAGAGGTGGTGAAGGCTAAGGATAAGGCATATGGAGAGTTGTATGAAAGGTTGGACACTAAAGAGGGAGAAAAGGACCTGTACTTATTGGATAGACAGAAGGACCGAGCTGGGAAAGATTTGCAGCAGGTAAGGGTGATAAAGGATAGTGAGGGGAACGTACTCACAAGCAAGGAGAGTGTGTTGAGCAGATGGAAAGAGTAATATGAGGGGATGATGAACGAAGAGAATGAGAGAGAGAGAGAGAGATAAAGCTAGATGATACGGGGATAGTGAATCAGGAAGTAAACAGATTAGCAAGGAGGAAGTAAGGACAGCTATGAAGAGGATGAAGAATGGAAAGGCTGTTGGTCCTGATTACATACCTATGGAAGCATGGAGGTGGTTAGGAGAAATGGCAGTGGAGTTTTTAACCAGATTGTTTAATGACATCTTGGAAAGTCAGAGGATGCCTGGAGAGTGGAGAAAAAGTGTTTTGGTACCTATTTTTAATAATAAGGGTGATGTGGTGAGCTGCATTACTGCAGAGGGATAAAACTGATCAGTCACAGCTTGAAGTTATGGGAAAGAGTAGTGAAAGGTAGGTTAAGAAGGGAGGTGATGATTAGTGATCAGCAGTATGGTTTCATGCCAGGAAAGAGCACTACAGATGCAATGTTTGCTCTGAGAGTCTTGATGGAGAAATATAGAGAAGGTCAGAAGGAGTTGCATTGTGTCTTTGTGGACTTGGAGAAAGCATATGATAGGGTGCCTAGAGAGGAGTTGTGGTATTGTATGAGGACGTCGGGAGTGGCAGACAAGTATGTAAGAGTGGTACAGGATATGTACGAGGGTAGTGTGACAGTGGTGAGTTCTGCAGTGGGAGTGACAGATGCAGTTAAAGTGGAGGTAGGATTACATCAAGGATCATCTCTGAGCCCTTTCTTATTTGCAATGTTGATGGACAGGTTGATAGATGAGATCAGACAAGAGGCCCCATCAGCTATAATGTCTGCAGATGACATTGTGATCTGCAGTGAGAATAGGGACCAGGTTGAGGAGACCCTGGAGAGGTGGAGATATGCTCTGGAGAGGGGAGGAATGAAGGTCAGCAGGACTAAGATAGAATATATGTGTGTAAATGAGAGGGAGGATAGGGGAATGGTGAGTATGCAGAGAGTAGAGATGGCGAAGGTGGATGAGTTTAAGTACTTGGGTCAACATTTCAGAGTAATGGTGAGTGTGGACGAGAGGTGAAGAAGAGAGTTCAGGCAGGGTGAAATGGGTGGAGAAGAGTGTCAAGAGTGATTTGTGACAGACGGGTACCAGTAAGAGCGAAAGGGAAGGTCTACAAGAGGGTAGTGATAACAGCTATGTTGTATGGGTTGGAGATGGTGGCATTGACAAAAAGGCAGGAGTCAGAGCTGGAAGTGGCAGAGTTAAAGATGCTAAGATTTGCACTGGGTATAACAATGATGGGCAGGATTAGGAATCAGTATATTAGAGGGTCAGCTCAGGTTGGAAATTTTGGAGACAAAGTCAAAGAGGTGAGATTGCATTGGTCTGCACATGTGCTGAGGAGAGATGCTGGGTATATTGGGAAAAGGATGCTAAGGATGGAGCTGCCAGGTAAGAGGAAAAGAGGAAGGGCTAAGATAAGGTTTATGGATGTGGTGAGAGAGGACATGCAGGTGGTTGGTGTGACAGAGCAAGATGCAGAGGACAGGAAGAAATGGAAACAGATGATCCGCTGTGGCGACCTCTAATGGGAACAGCCGAAAGAGATGAAGAAGAAGAAGATAAAGTGTTTTTTCTGCTAATGAAAAGTTGATGTAAGAAAGGAAAAGTGACAGTGATGTATGGGAAAATGTATAGAAATGTATTAGCGACCTCAGAGAATAATACAAGCGAGTATAACAATATATAAAAAAAAAGAAATATATAAAAGAAATCAAGAAACATAAGTCATTCCTGTTTAGGCAGAGATATTATTGACAAGAGAGAGGGGGAGGACTGAATATTTTAGTAAAATAGTATAGGAGAATATTAATATAATGAGGGAATGAAAAATGTAAAAGGTAAAAAGAACACTAGAGCAAATTAGTATTGTAGTACAGCATGTAGAAAATATGTATAACAGTAAAAAGAAATAAAATAAGAGAGAAAGTGTAAAGAAAAAAAATCAGAACAAGTTAAGGAAGAATTTAAAAAACAGTAAATGGGATGAAATACTTAGGAAAGTGAATGTTGATTCAGTATCAGCTCAGATAGTATAGGGTATGGGATGTACAAGGAATTAATGGACTGGCAAAGAGAGTATTTTGCAGATGTAATGAATGAACAGTTGAAGGAAGTTTTATGGAAGAGTTGTATAGTGGGATATTAAAATTTACATGGGAAAAAGATGAGAAGAATGTAATAAAAATTTGGAGACTCATTACACTCAATAGACACAGATTGTAACATTTTTATCAGAGGGAGGCAGATAAGAATGGAAGGAAGGATGAGGAATATTATGGAAGAAAGTATATACAGTATAAAAGGGAAGGGATGTCAAGAATTGTTATGGTTGTGAGAGAAATTGTGAATGACATTACAAAAAAGGAAAGATGTGAAACATATGGTAGGTGATATTAGGAAGGCATTAGATACAGTTGGGCACAATACTTTGTGGGATGTTATGGAGAAGTGTGGAATATGTAATAGACTTATGAGAGTGTGCATGTCATCATATCAAATAAACAGAGAGACCATTAGTGAATGGGTGGCTGAGTAAAGAACTATGCATGAAGTGAGGTATAAAACAAAGATGTCCATTGAGTGGAATATCATTCGCATTGATAATGATTGTGCATAGGTGCCGAAAGCTGTTGAAGTCTGGGGGGGGGGGTGAGGATGAGAGGAGCATTTAGTGATCTAAAAAAGGCTATTTTTTAAAAACTATTTACTACTACAACATAGGTTCACTTAGAATACATTTTAAGCTTAGCCAATTTCTCTATTGGTGCTTGAATTAACATTTCCTGATTGGTCTTACCTATCCCATGGTTGATAATTGTACATTAGCCCCAGTGAGAATAACTGTGATCATACCATAGATAATTTGAGGAGACCCATGTAATGGATGCAGCATTTAGGAACTGCCTCTATCCATTATTGGCATGAGGGGCACTCCTGGAGTACATTTTCTATTACCCATCCTTAGATCCAAGGTGCATCTGAATATGGACAGGGATGAGCTTTGTTTTACTTGAATGGATAGTCTGTAGCCCCTGCAGCTCCAGCAGCATCCCCCTCCCCAGCAACTCCAGTGTTCCATTACTTGGTTGTTTCTCCTCATTTACCATAAACACTGTTTAAAACTGTCAATGTGCATACTGTTTTCTTATTTACTTATACAATGATCACAGAAGTTGAAATAAAATAGCACAAACACTGAGCCATTTTTTAAACAAACAATACAGTCTCGCAATGAAAACAGACTTAGCATGAGCAGTAAACTTATCTGCCCTTGAAACTCACATGCATTGAAATGGCATGAAAACCCACATTCAATTTACATCTGGCCAGTGGAGGACTAAGCTTACTTCTGGGTTGTGTTCAAACTATAGGCTCTTTACACATTTTTAGGGCCAGGCATACATATATGCTTTCGTTGTTTCACCTTCCAGTTTTGTATTAAATTATATTCCTTGTATAATACAACACCACTTGTCGGAATGTGTTTTAAATTTGCAGTTTTGTAGTCTTCTAGTAAGCAATGAAACAAAATGTATGAACCAATAATGACAAAACTACCAATTTCAGAAAATTTCAACCATAAAAGGCCACTCAAACATCTGTCATTACAATCCACCAATATCAGTAAATATGCAAAATCTCTGCACAAGTAAAGTCATCTAAATAATTCCACACTAACGGGATCTGTAACTAATTAAGAGATTGCTGCTAGCAAACAACTATATTTCATTGTTTCATCTAGAAATAAAGTGCCTGTTGCCCTGGAAGAATGAATTGCCTATGTTACATTAAAAAAAACGATAAGCTAATAAGATTGCAATAGAGAATGGATGGCAAACTGATAACAGGTTTACAGTTACTAGGTAACTCCTCCAGAGAAGGACATTCAGAGGACTGCAGCATCCACTCCCTTTAAAGTACAATACAGTACAGTATCAGTGATCCATCTGCATACTGTGGGAGTAGAACCCACAGCCTTCTGCATCAAAAACAAGGATACTACCTGTTGCGCCACTAACAATGCAGGTAAACTTGGCATAAGCAGCACTAAACTTCTCTTCCCCTGAAGCTCTCAGCTGCTTGTAAAATCCTTACTCAACTCCTTGAATCAAAAGTGGTGGTATAGGTAGAGAATTAAAGCTCTTGTAAAGGTAGAGAATTCAGCCTCTTGTTTCTTGTACCTAAGGTACAGGGTTTGAGCCTGAGTAATACTAACCACCAGGTATACCTAACTGGGGCATTTACACACTCACACACACTGGCAATGGATGTCTAAAGTTTTGCGTCCAGGACTGAGTTTGGCATAAATCTGCAAATGCAGATGCACACATGGGTCCTCCAGTCCTGTTTAAAGACACCACCATAGAGTTTTTGTTTTTTCACTACCGTGGGGGCTAGACAAGATTTGGATATTGAAAGACTGAATGAAAATTTGTTTATTGTGAAATGGATTTTGGCATATATATTGTGAAAATTAGATTATGGTTGCGGGAGAAGGAGTAGTTTGATAAACCTCCTATGATCCTATGATCAAAGAATAATGATGAAGATGTTATGCAAAAAATGATAAATAATAAAAAATATATGTCTATATGTGTGCCTGTAAATATATACATTTTCGAAATATGTAAATTATGTAACATTAAATAAAGGACCCCTACTCTTTTATGTAAGTCCTTGTGATTTTTTATATTCACCAGCACTAACAGCAACTAGGATAGACTGGGCTTCAATTTATCATCTCATCCAAAGGACAAGTACCTATTGAAAAGCCAGACTGCATTCATTACCTAGTTTCACATAGAAATTGAACTGTACCAGAAGCATCTGGAGTAAACAGCATGCCTGGGAGCATGAGCAGTCACAGTTATGTATACTGCAAGCTATCCTTTGAACTCCCTTAGGCATGGCCCACACTGACATTTTGTGAAATATAGATTTAAGTCTGTGGTGGGCTAGTGGCTCTGCATAACTGTCCTTTGTTATTGCCTTGGACAATCCTACAGAGAGATGTGTCCTGAGCAGCAAAATGGGTGTGCAGCTCTACTTGCACATCAAGTCCTGGTACTGCAGGTGGACTCTATGTCTGCAATACCAGAAAAGATATGCTAGAGCTGCTGCACCTGATAACTTTGGCCACACTTGATGAGGTTCCATTGAGACCTTGGACATCTTTTGTTCTACAAACTGCATGGGTAATTTGATTCATTAACAATGAATGTTATAGAATCTTATTACCTTATCTGGGCATAATAGCACACTTTCAAGTCAATACTTCAGCATTACAAAGCATTGAATTGAGCAAACGCCACCTCCTCACTGATGTAATCCTGGGACAGTGATTGCACATTTCTTAGAAGCAAGGATGGATGCCCTCTGCTATCTTGATCTCACTTTACCAGATTTTGAAACTCACCCCTGTTTTCTGGAAAAAGCATATAAATGCAAGAATGCAATTTATTAGTGCTTGTAACCTCGACACCTGTTCCACTTTCAATGATGCACTCAAATATCACAATGTGTTTCAAAAATATAAAAAGTATTTTAATGCGTCTAGTCATCTAGGAGATAAAAGGCTGTTTTTGAGCAAATTTTAATTTTGACTAAGATTTGATTGTAAAATTTCAATTAGTCTGTACAGCTTAATTACATATAAGGGGTGATACTAATCATGTTTTAAGTCCAATATTTTGAGAACAGAGAATGGATTAAGAAATTAAAAAAAGCAAAACTAATAAAGCCGAATTAATTATAAAGCCTTAGAAAATATAAAGGCAGGCTTGAAGAAAACCTTGAGCTAAGAATGTTAAATTACCTTTAATTTTATCATTTATTATTATTATTATTATTCCTATTTTAATTTTAGGGTTATGATGCAGCTTTAATCAGATACTTAATATCTATAAAACCTGCAAAGAGGAAATGATATGTACAGTTTAATATCTGGACAGATTTTAATGCACAGTGCAAGAACACAATTAGTTTTAAACATGCTTAGAACAATAAAGAAACAAATACAGAAAAAAATAATATCTACATTAGAAACAAAGGCTGCGTATCAGAATCACTTATTAAAATAGAGAGGGAAGACTTCAGTTAACTGAAAATATTTTATTCAGTGTCAAACAGGAACCTTCATTTTTGTATACTACATAAATACCTTACAAAAGCTGACATACTAATCTATAACACTAGCTGAGTCTGTGAAAATTATGCATGTGTGGACTTCTTCATTTTTTTTTCAAATCTAAAAAAAAGTAAAACAGCTTCTTCTTCTGAGAATTAATATTCAGCATTTTGTTAGGCAATGACTTATTGGAATTTAGGCACCTTTATTTTGCATGAATTTAACTCATGTGCCACCTGGCTTCTGCAGAGAAAACTTTTTTGCCAAATGTGAGCTCTAATTCCACCTACACACCAATTTCTACCATATCTCAATGACCATGACTCATTTACAGCCTTAAACCAATGAAACAAGCCTTCCCTATGCCTTGTGTACCCCCTTACTTATATATATATATATATATATATATATATATATATATATATATATATATATATATATATATATGTATACTAACTTCATAGTCACGCTGCTCTAAAGTAAAATAAATAATCACATCTTGCAAACTAAGAGGAACTCCACCAGTAATTCTCTTTGGGGACTAGCAAACAGTAAGCTGTACATTGAGAAATGCAAGTGATGAGTTCAAATTTTGCCCACTTTCCACTTGAGGAAATGAAACAAACTCCCCATGGCTTACTTCTACTACTAGTACATTACCTGAAAACGTAAGTGTGCTCTGAGATCCAATAAACTCTGTGTAGGCTTCATGCAAAGCCTACATGGAGTTTAAGTGCTTGCCCAGAGAGCAGCAGTGCTTAATGAATATTCATTCTGCAGCTCACCTTCAAATGTAAGCAAGCAGGGATTCATGGCATCCAGGAAACCCCGTATAGCAACACAGATAGCAAACTTAGTTACATCATAGCAAACTGGATTAGGGGGATTGTGTGGAATGCTACAAGGACCACCAGGGTTTTTCATATATTAATATATTACGTTGCGGGTACAGGAAAGGACAGTGTATGTGTATACTCCAGCATACTGGGCAAGTGGGATTGCACTGAATGCCACAAGGATCTCTGGGTTTTTTTCATATATTATTGTATTATGTTACAGGGACAGGACAGGACAAGACAGTGCATGTGTACACTGCAGTATACTGGGCTAGAGGGATTGCATGGAATACCACAAGGACCACCAGAGCTTTTCTTATATAAATGTATTATGTTGTGGGGACAAGACAGGACAGTGTATCAGGACAGGACAGTATATGCGTACACTCTAGCATACTGGGCTAATGGAATTGCGCAGAATGCCACGAGGACCACCAGGGCTTTTCAGATATAAATGTATGTGTTGCAGGCACAGGATAGGACAGTGTATGTAGTGCTGAGTATTGTGGAATCATATTCCAGGCAGTCTGTACAAAATGAGTCAATAATCTATAAGAATACATGGACTGTCATTTATAAGAAACAGTCATTGGACGTGAGTTTATTGAATAGGGACACAGAGATGAAGTTTAGAGATGAACACCAGGAAGGAGGACAGGTGAAACTTTGTAATGTACTCCACATTAGGAAATGTAAAAGGAAGACAGTTGTAATAGGAACACTAATCACATCACCACATGGCACAGTACAGACTGCACAGTGACAAATGTATATGATATGACTGTCACACAAGGTGACATAACAGTAGAGGATGTGTGATATAAGCATCCGCACATGAACAATGGAGAGGGCATATATCATGGATGTTAGATATAATTGGGGTTGGGTGTATATTGTGAAGCTGTGCAAACTGATTTGCCTGAGTATGCCTGTATTTTCAGGAGAGGCTTCCAAGAAGTAGAACACAGATACTGTTTCATGGCCAACAGTAAAACCATCATGCACAATCATGGACAATATCAGAATAATACCACCAGTAATACTCATGTCTCTGACACAACATATGTATTTCTGAGTGGGCATAGATGGTTCTGTACCAACACACTTGTACAACTATTAGGATATGCCAGCAATCTATGAGTGTAATCAAGCACTCTCTCATGACTCTCCTCATTTACTTATTTATTATTTACTTTACATTTGTTAACTGGGTTGATCCAACTGAGCTAGAAGCCCATTTTCAGTAGAGACCCGAGGAGAAAAGCTCCAGGAAATTACATTTTTGAGTGAGACACCATATCAAATTCTTTGGATAGGTCAAGGAAGAGACAGGATACTAGCTGTCCTCATATGCAGGACATATGAGGAGACACACTTGAAATTCTGATCACTGCAGGCTATTTGAGTGGTGTGCCTGGCAGAGGTATATATGGCACAATCTGCACTGTCATGAATGTAAACCATGAAATCAATGTTTATGTTATGAGTGCATCACCAAAACAGATATCACATATGCATGTGGTATTACACCTTGATGGGAGTTCCTTGCCATCAGCCAGTAATATTTATGCAACAAAACTAATACCTAGGTATGCACAAATAGATGCTTGACAGCTCACAATGACAAAAAAAGGTGGTACATTTCAGTTACACATCACTGGAAGATGTGTATGGAGGGACATGAGGAAGGGTGCATTGTACTCAGGTATTGGTGTGGTGAATGCTGTGAACTAGGAAGGTAATATGGCCTGTCATGTGGATGTCCTGCACATACTCAGTAGTTGTGTTACATACAAGGGTGTATTCATGATGGTGGACACATGCTGGTGGATATTCCACATACTATATATCCCAGGACACAGCCCACATGACAACTGGTCTGCTGATAGGGTGTAATGTCTACATGATCCTTGGATTGTACATTTGTTTGAATAATGAAACAAGTCCCCACATGCTTTTTTATCTCATGTGTTGTCATGGCTGTGGAAGCCATCTTTGATGTGTGTTGATACTGTCTGTATTATGCCAATATCACAGTTGGTGTCAATAATTGTTCAAATAGGTAGTCCTCTAGACAGCTGTGGGACAAAAGCTTTGTATGTCATTTTTGACATCTGTGATTTCAATTATGGACAGGAAAGGGACTAGCAGAGAGCCCTGATGTACACAATTGATCACTGAACATGTGAAATAGGTCACCTCACACATTTCTACATATTTAGATGCTACACTGTTCTACCCACTTGGTGATATGGGTGTTGATGGTCACATCTGTCATTTGGGAGTGTATACCTCAGTGGACTCCTATTGACTGCCTTGCCCTTTTCAAATTCCACAGGATGATGCTCTTTGAGGACATCTGACATATGTAACACACATAGATGTAGCATCAAAAATTCACACATCTGGGATATAACTAATGTCCATTTAGAGAAGGGCCATGATGACATGCTGGTTTACCTCACAGATCAGGACAGTCAGGATGTGTCTATACATGCTTGCATCAGGTGCTGTCCCCAGGCCACTCAGATGAATGCATGTTGATGTACACCCTTCTACGGGCACATAGTCCATCTGGAGGGTGTGTTGAAGTATGTATCACACCATGTCAGGTAGGCATATGTTCTGAGTCATGATGTAGGCAATTTGTGATGTTGTCACAGCCCATTGTGTCTGTGTGATAGACCTACATGAAGGTAACACAGTGCATGCTGCCTATCTTGATCTGTCCTATGGTTTGGACACAATCTCTCTATTCAGGTATCATTAACATACTCTCCAGCTGTGGATTAACACTTACATCAGTAGATGGTTAAACAATGTCCTCAATGACAGACCACATACTGTAAAAGCTGGCAAATCAGCCTCTACCATTGCATCTGTCAACACTGTTGTACCCCAAGGATCTCTGCTGAGCTCTATACTGTTTGGAATCTATTTCTCAACAGTCCAGGCTACAAAATATGACCTGTGGCTTGTCAAGTGTGCTGATTCATGCATATTGGTTGCAATCATTGAGCCCACCAATGATGTGACTATAGTACTAACACACAGAAATGACTGGTGCCAATGCCACATGGTCTACTCATACATACAGAATGTGTCAGGATTTGTGCCTTATGCAAAGTGGAATTTCCTGGTTAATACACCATTAACAGCACTCTCCCCTATGCTGAATTCAGTGGTGCAAGAACTGATAATGCATATAGATAGCAATCTGAACTTCGACCAAGTGTCACAGTGGTATGTAAAGCCTACATCGTGCACCTCAGAAGTCAGGTCATTGTATCCAGATCTGAGGAGGCTCATAGGATCATAAGAGGTTACTAGGCTAATGGGCACAGGGCCCTTACAAGCCTAGCCAAGTTCAACACATTTTCCCAAGGGTGTCTGGTTCACAAAGACACTAAAATCAGCACCTATTGCCCCTGTCCAAGAGAGAACACAGGCAGAACCCCTGGGTGAATTTGAAGTTACCTATCCAATCATCCAAATTATGCTTCAAGAGGACCAATGAGGGGCTTTGTTTAACATGAATAGGAAACTTGTTCCAAAGCTGTGACAACATCTGTGAGACAAATGTGTCTCTCCAAGTTCTGTTGATGTCACATACCAGGAGCAAGTAACCTATGTGCCATTTGACTTGCGAATGTTCAGCATGTCCATTAAAGCTGGGTCAGAGATGCTCTATATGCAAGGCAAAGGTTGCCTCTGAGCAGTCTGTATGACACAGAGTAAAGTGACATTGATTTCAGTCTGTCTGCATAAGACAGATCTTGAAGACCCTGAATTTTCTTTGTAAGGATCCTTTGTGGTCTCCCCAATTGCTGCAGATGTTTGGAAAGGAACATACTAAAGGGAGCATTGTACTCTATTATTGGCCTTATGGGGAAGAGTACAGGGGGATTATAACCTCTTTTTTTTCTGGAGGCAATGCTCTTACTTATAAGATGAGCAATATAAAATGCCCTTCTTACCACTGTGGAGACATGGTGATCAAATTTAAGGTTGCTTTCTACCTGTGTGTCCAGATCTCTTACCACTGACTGTGCACTTAGGGTATTGCAATTGATGTGGTAGCTTGTAGGAACATCACTCTCACTGAAGGGGATGATAATGCATTACTTGCATTAAGTTTAAGACCATGACTTTGGCACCAGTCATTAGTCTGCGCCAAATCTTCTTGCAGGATTTTGACATTGCTAGGGATTTCAATTAGCTCCCAGTTGCAGTCATCAGCAAACTTTGTCAACCACAGTCCTTTAGTTTTAGCCTGTACTTTGGAGAAGTAGATTCTGAACAGTAGGGGTGCCAGAACTAATCCCTGTGGAACCCCAGTGCTTACAGATCTGCTGGTGGAGGTGGAGTCCCCTATTTTTATTGTATGAGTTCTATCAGTGAGCTAGTTTGCAACCCACCTGACAATATATGGGTTGATACCTAGCAGGGTGAGTTTATCAATGATGCCCGAGTAGGGGATTGTGTCAAAATCCTTGACTAAGTATAGGTAGGCCGTATACAAAGATTTGCCCTCATCTAGGGCTTTAGTGACTGTCTCAAAGAAGTCCACCAAGTGTAACTGGCATGATCTCCCCTTGACAAAGCCAAACTGGGTGGGGTCGAGCATTTGGATCTTTCCTATATCTTTGTTAATAAGGTCCATGGTGATTCATTGTGTGGCCGTGCAGATAATGCTTGTCAGGCTAATGGGTCTGTAGTTCCCAGGGTCTGTGGATGCACAGAGAGATGACAGTAGCTGTTTTCTATTCTGCTGCAATGAAGCCAGTGCTTAGGCTGTGCCTGAAAAGCATTCCCAATGGTGAGGCTAATTCCTGTTCTAACCCATGTAGAACACAGCCCAGAATGTTGCCTGTTCCACTACAGGTTGTGTTGTTGGCCTTGGAAAGGGCATTTAATACCTGCTCCTCAGAGATACTAGATGCAGGACAGGTGTCCAGGATGCTTTGGGGTATATGTGGTGGGAACAAGGGAGTGAAGTTTTCACTAAACCTGTCAGTCAGCAGGTTTGCTATATCCACAGTTTCTATATATGTAGTACAATTAAGTATGGTGGAACTAAAAAAATGCCTTGTGGCTATCCTTAGTTAGGGAAGCTAATGTGGATTCATAGTTAGCTTTGGAGGACTTCACCAGGAGTCTTATTTGCTTGTTTAAATTGAGGAAGGAGTGTTTCCTGTTTTGAGACCATTCCTTCCTACTCTTAAACAGCAATTTCTTTCTCCTATTGTATAGCATATTAATGCCAGTTGTCCATCAAGCAGGTTTGTTTTCCCTTGAAGATATTGCTTTCATTTTATCAGGTATGGCACAGTCAATATAATTGTACAAGTGCTTGTATAAAGCATTGGTGTATAAGTCAGCATAAGTGTATGTTCTATCAGTGGGTGGAGAGACTATGAATCTATTTATACATAAGAGGTTGTAATTGGCCTTGGAAAAGTTTTTTTAGTCTAATTGCTGCTAAGGGGGTCTTGTGTTGGGAGACTGATTTGTCATCAGAACTCACCAGGGATTTCCACACACCGGGGGTGGTGCAGAGGTCCCCCTAGCTGGTGAGATAACAGCACTGCATTCAAACCTCATCTGAACACTAATACAGTATAATGCTTCCTTTTGCATGTATCTCACCAGACACATGGAGCAGTTGGACAGACCACAAGGGTTTCACACGAAGAAAATGCAGGTCCTACAAACCATGCCATGATGCATGTGGATATACTGAAAGCCCTGTTCCTGAAATCTGTATTGGAAGGGATGTGCTGACTTGTGCCTGGACTACAGAATATCTCTGACCTTGCCATGATGTATATACTGCACATCCACAACTCAGCAGAGCCTGTTGAGAAGAAGATGGTAAAAGCAATGTTCCACATGCTGATGTAAAATGCTCTCTCTACTGTCAAGTAACTGCACAAACACACACACACAGACACCATTGACTACAGTGAGAATACAACCCCCTACTTAACAAAGTACATAGATTACAGAACACAATACTTTATGCAAGCGCCATAACACAAGTCTGACTTGGAGTGTCTCAGATAACATTTTATAGTTGATGACATCAGCAATATCTATTTTGGAAAATATAACAGTGTCCCACATGCTGGTGTAAAATGCTGTTTAAAATGTTAAGCAACAGCTCATATGCACACATACACACACACAGTTGACTGCAGTTAGAATAGAACCCCAAAGTACACAGACTACAAAACGTAGTACTACTTTATGCAAGAGCCATGGCACAGATCTGACTTTTACATGGATGTGAGGCAACTTATATTGGATGACATCAGCAGTCATGTTGAAGAGAAGAAGTTGCCAGGCTGGCATGAAGTGGATATGTAGGCATGTAAGTATCATGAGTTTGCAGCAATAACTGCAGGATACACACTTCTGCTTTTCTGGCTAGATACACATGCACACAAACAGTTGTGAGAACAGAAGTGCTACCTATCTAAATCCACTACATAACTCAGCACGTTATGCTAGCACCAAGGCAGAAGTCTGTCTTCTATATGACTGCAGGTCAGCTTATAGTGGATGACATCAGCAGTGCATGTTAGAGGTAAGAAGTTGGGGGACCTGCATGAAATGGATCTCTAAGCATGTGCAAGTATAAAAATACTGTTAATTAATGGGATTAGATTTCATCAGAAAACAAAAATGCCATACAGAAATAATGCTTCTTTTATACCTAACCCTAAATTGCTAATAAATTAGTGAGATAATACATTAACGACATAGGTACTACTCTCAAAAGCATATTCCAATACATTCAAATATAAACCTTCCTGACTTAAATAATCACCATAGGTTATATAACCAAAGTTAAATACTTCAAACACACTTATTTAGAAATATTTAAACTGCATGAAAAGCTTATGAAACATGTAAACCACTTAAAACCATTTAAAAACATTTTTTTAAATCCTACCATATATGACAAGTGGATCTTTAATAACTGGCAATGTGTTGCAGTAGGTGTAAAATTTCAATAGTTACATAAAAATGGGACCAAAAGTCAAGAAAGAAAGTCGGAATGAAAAGCACATGCCATTTTTTAATTAGGTACTACTCAATGTACTTGAGGACAATTCTGGGTAGTTCTTTGCTGGCTATTAGTAAGGCTTAATATTTGTTTGACTTTTGTTTTAGTACTGGTATCAGGGATATATTTTCATTAATACTTGGATGGGTGGTGGGTGGGTGGAATGTAATTTTAATTTGCCAATATATCTCCCTAACCTCCAGGTATTCCTTCCAGGCACCCCCTCATGGATCTGAGATAACCACGTCCACTATAGTAAATAAAAAAAAATTAAAGCCACTACATGATGCTGAATACTTATACAGAGCATTGTTACCATTTATGTGCCGAAATCTCATAATTGTGCTCATAAACTCTTTTTTTTAAGTTGCCTTTCAATTTTGCCTACATAAAACAGATGTACAGGTGGCACAGGAAGCAACATACACTACTCCTCTGTTCTGACAATTACCATCCTGAGCATATATAACTGTTCTAGTCTGCTTCTGAAGGAAGAAAGCTGGTGTTTCAAAAATATATTTACATTCGTTGTCCCTTTATTTTTATTCTCTTTTTTTAATATTGTTAAATTCTGTAAGATTATTTACATTACAAGCTCCTTTATATGTGAGTAAAGGCCTAGTTGCCACAATGCCAGTAAGTTGCCCATCGCTAGTCAGAATGTCGCAATATTTATGTATAACATTTTGAGTGGTATGGGATCCAAAGCTATTTTCCAATATGAATCCCCTGTTGAAATTACTTTCTTATCCAGTGCACTGTAACCTATTTTTGTTACTACGATGGGCATCTTCCCTAGTGAGTGTCCTCCCATCCTTTCCACCACCCTTGCCATGGTGGAGTGTTCCTATAGGTGTTCTTTTGTGTTTATCTTTTAGATCAACCTGCAGTAATGAGGGATATTTATCAATTTTACTGTTCAAAACCTCCTCACTTAGAGCTCTTACTAAGGACTGAGGGTATCCTCTCTCCAAAAACATATTTTCCAGAACTTTCTTCTCACTATCAAAGACCTCCTTTTCTGATATCATTCTAGAAAGTCTTATGAATTGGCCCTTTACAACGCTTTTCTTCTGGGAGAGGGGGTGAGCACTCTGAAAATGTAAGTAAGTACTGGAGAAGGTTGTTTTTTGATAAATAGTAAATAACCCCCCCCTTCTTCTTAGTTAGGGTAATGTCCAAATAGTTAATTTTATGTTTGTCAATTTGGCATGTAAACCACAGAAAATGGGTATACTGGTTAATATACTGAATACATTTATTGGTATGTATCTCCATGCATTCCATTATTAACCTGAACTTTTGTTTGCCTAAAAATCAAAGCTGAATAATGCTTCATTAAACATTTCAAGACCATCCTCTTGTGGAATGCTAGAGAATAAATCTATCTTGTCTGTAGTCAAAAAGATGATCTCACTGATATAATAATCAGATTTAATTCTTCCTAAAAAGTCCCAAAAACACTTAACTAAATAGGTATTTTCCTCCAAAAGGGTTTTTAAACATTTTTCAGCATATAAGGGCAAAAGGATGGGGTTTTGCATCAATGCTGCTACTATCAGTCTCATAGGGGGTTAATTGAATCTTTATGTAATTTAGGGGTAACAAAAAGGCTGGTATCTTCAGATTAGATTTTTTTTAAGAATTTATAGGTGTCAAAATCCATCCAGTGTTGTAACATTTCATCTTCCAAAAATTGGTCAATTTTATGATAAGAATGATTTACCTCATTTATAGATGCTGGATCATAGGTGTCATTATTTAGTAATATTTTCAACATTTCTTCCATGTACCTAGACCTATCATATATTACCACTCCCCTTCCTTTGTCAGGCTTCATGATATGAAGAGAATTATTCCTTTTAATTTCCTGCAAAGTTATATATTCATCCCTAGTCAGATTGGATTTTTTAGTTTCATATTCCCCTTTGCATATTCATGATAAATTGCATTCTCACATGTGTTGGAGAATACCTGTACGGTAGGGTGGGGAATAGGCATAGCCAAACTCCTTTTCTTTAAATTAAGGGAATTCGAATATTTAAAATGGTCTGGCTTATCCAAATTTCATTATGACTAATTTGATGTTGAATAGCAAAATGTTCCTTTCTAATAAACAACTTGAACTCAATGAGGGTGTCAGTGAGGTCATATTGAGGGTAGGAACAAAGGTAAATCCTTTCTCAAAAACAGAAAAAATACACATCTGTAATTTGAATGTCTCTGTAGTTATAAATAGTGAAATTATTCTTTTTAGAACTCTGGATATGTTCTAATTTCAACAGTGTGTTCCCTACCTAATTCTGTTTCCATCAGCCCCTGTATTCTCCCCTCCTCTCACCTTCTTGTTGTTCTCCCTTTCATGTGATAACCCCCAGGAATGATTCTGAAAGTCAGTCTATTCTTCTGGGAGACAATAAGCTCTGTTGGCTAACCTCTTTGATCTTCAGAGGGGGAAATCTAAAGGGTCCACTAAGGATGGAATATTTGGAGCCTGACCTGAAATTTCATTTCCGGAAATATCTGAATGGTGGGGGTATGGTGTTTAGGTACATTAGGTATAATATGGTTCCCTAAAGCCTGACCTTTACCAAAGGAATCCACTTTTCACTTATGCTTTTTTTGCATATTAGTAGGTAAAGGAAAAGTTTTCCCTGCCTCATAATCAAGGGTGTCCCTAGCTAACTTCTTATTTTTCCTCATTTTTATTTTATTAGTGTGTGTGTCAACTCTGTTGAAAATGTTGCTCTATTCAGTGCTGCACATTGAAAACATTAAATCATCCCATATTTTAATATTTAAATGGTCCACTTCAGCCATTAAAGCATCAGTATTATTTTGATTGTCTTTAACAATAATTTTGAGAAGTTCCAACCCCTGTCTGTTAAATAGCTCAACCAAATCTTGATGCAATTTTGTATGAGGCATTAACTCTGTTGAGGTATTTATAATATGTAAGCCCCTTCGGAATCCTAAAAACACAAATGCTTTCTTTCACAAATATGTTATCCATCTGTAAACTTCTTTATTTAAACAGACTCCTTTCTAACAACTGGATCCAGTCTTTTACATTTTCACTCACTACAGTCTTTGTGTGATGATGATATTCTGCCAATTAAAGAAAAGTCTTGGTTTAACTAGTTGTTAAAACTGACTGAATAATTAATTATTTCATCTTCATCATTAGGCCATCCACTAATTGGACTGTCCAAACTAACAGTAACTTGTGGATTGTCCAGTCGAGTGGCACAAACGTTAATGCTTGGACTAGCAGGATGAGGTCGACTCTTACTCCTTCCAACTCCATTAAAACAAACTCACTGGTCCTGCTTCACCGCACAACTCTCCACATTTTTGCCATTACTTGAAGGCTCCGATATCACTGCTAGCAGCTTAGTTAGTTCACCAGTAATACTGTCACCAGTTTGAGTGAGCGTTCCCTGATTATCGCCACTACAGATATCTGAAGAGAGAGAGAAAACTGCAGCTTCCAATCATTGGGACTTTTCTATCCTCCATGGAAAACCAACAAACACCAAATAAACAGGAAAATTACCTGGAAATAAAATCCACTTCAAAACCACAATAAGTCCAGTAAAGCAAAAACACAATTCCAGAAAAGATCTGCACCAGTACAATAGAAGTAAAATACATTTATTTTAAATTGAATACCATGTAAAATTAGCTTTTTGTCATGAACAAAGACTCCATCAGAAAAAAACCTGACATACAGAAATTATGCTTCTTTGATACCTAACCCTAAATTGCTAGCAAATTAATGAGCTAATAAATTAATACATAGGTACTGGTCTTAAAGGCAAAGTTCCAATATATGCAAATATAAACCTTTCTGACTTAATCACCAAGTCAAATTCTTCAAACAAACTTATTTAGAAACATTTAAATGACATAAAAATTTATGAAACATGTAAACCACTTAAAACCATTTCATTTTTTTTTAATCCTTCCATATATCACAAGTGGAAGTTTAATAACTGGTAATGTGTTGCACTAGTTCTAAAATTTCAGTATTTACATAAAACCATGACCAAAAGTCAAAACGGAAAGTATGAATGAAAAACTCAATTTTTTTAACTAGTTACTACTCAATGTACTTGGGAACTATTCTGGATAGCTCTTTTCTGGCTATTAGAAAAACTTAATATCCATTTGCCTTTTGATTTAGTACTGGTATCAGGAATATACTGTCATTAATCATTAATACCTGGAGGGTGGGTGGCATTTAATTTAATTTGCCAATATGACTCCCTAACCTCCAGGTATTCTTTCCATGCACCCCCTTGTGGATCTGGGGTAACCACTTCCACTATAGTAAATACATTTTTTATAACCACTACATGATGTTGAATGCTTATACAGAGCATTGCTGCCATTACATGTGAAAATTTCATAATTGTGCTCATAAATTCATTTTTTAACTTTATTTTAAGTTTTGCATACATATAAAGATGTACAGATGGCACAGGTAGCAAGATATAGTACTCCTCTGGTCTGACAGTTACCATCATAAGCATATATAACTGTTCTAGTCTGGTTCTGAAGGTGGAAAGCTGGTGTTTCAAAAAGATATTTATATTCAGTACAAGCTTCACACTTCCTTGTCCCTTTTTTTCTGGCTGGATACACATACACAGTTGATTGCAGTGAGAACAGAGCCCCTACTTATCTATGTACACAGGTTACAGAACACAGTATGCTACACAAGTGCCATGGCACAAGTCTGATGTTTATAAGACTGCAGGTGAACTTATAGTAGTTGACATCAGCATGCCATGTAGGAGACAAAATGTTGGGAAACCTGCATAGGCTCTTAGCTTCATATGTACATAGGAGGCTACTAGCCTAATGGCCATACAGTATTTAGAAGCCTAGCTGTGTAAAAACAAAAGTACTTTTATTGAGCAGAGTTGGATGGTCATTGTTAGCAGAATGATTTTGTGAACAGCACCAACTGGCCCTGTCCATGAGGGATATACCGACAGGTGACATTACAATCACTCAACCAGTAGTCAAGGTTGCACTTGAATACTGTCATTGAGGAGCACTGATTCAATGCAGTGGGAACCTATTATAGAGGAGTGCGAGTCACTGGGGGATATGTCTGTCTTTCCAACATGTTCTGTTTATGTCACAGGCTAGGTTGAGATCCCTGGACCAAGGTATTCTTGTCCCATTTGATTTTCAGATGTGCAGCATTTCCAGAAGAGCAGAGTCTAATACTGCTCTGTAGGGCAGGCATAAGTCACCTCTCAAGAGCCTGCGTGATACTGAGTACACTGACAGGTCTTTCACTCTTTCCTTGTTTGCCATGTGTGGAGGCCTTGGAGTCTTGCAGGCACAGCCCTGTGTTTTCTCCAGTTGATGAAGGTGTATGGTGAAGTACACACAGAAGAGAGCATTGTATTCAGTTAGTGGTCTGATAAGGGTAGAGTACAGCAGAGGTATGACCGCCCTGGTCTTGGATGTGATGTCAATGTGTATAATGCATGCACTACAGAATGTGTGTGTCACCACTATGGCCACATAGTGATAAAAGTGTAGAGTGCTATCAACATGTGTTCCCAAGTTTTACAACACTGTGTTTGAGATTTGAGGGTTCCTATGCATATCATAATTAGCAGGGATATTTCATTGCCAAAGGGGACAATGAGCCATTGTATACTTTAAAGTTCAGTCCATGAGTTTGGCAGCAATCTTTTGTGCATGGCAACTCCTTCTGTAATATGCTACTATCACTGGGGGATTCTATAGTAGTGCATCCAGTTACCAGTCATCTGCAAACTTGGTAAACCACAGGCCATCTACCATTGCCTGCACTTCAGAGAAAAAGTTTGCAAACATGTGAGGGCCCAGCCCAGATCCTTGTAGTATTCTAATGGCATCTTGGCTACTGGTGAAGGTGCAGTCCCCAACTTTGAGGGTGTGTGCTGTAGTGTGTGGCTTAATTCCCACAGGGGAGATCTTCGCTATGACACATGAATGGGGGATAGTGTCAAAGGCCTTAGATAAGTCAACTTAGGTGGTATGTGCTGTTATCCCTCATCCAGGTCTGTGGGATCAGTATACTAGAAGTCCACAAGGTTCAATAAGCAAGATGTGCCTTTGACAAAAATAAAATGGGTAGAGTCAAGTGTGCTGAAGGTCGCCTATGTCTCTGTGGATATAGTCTATGCTGTTCCTTCCCTAGCCTTGAAGATAAGTGTTTTTAGGCATATGGGTCAATAGTTACCATTCTGCATGTTACCAGATTGATGTGCATTGCATAGGACACAGCATTTGATATTACATTTTGTAGTGTGTTTAATATATGTGTGGAAAAACTACAGAAGCACCAGGTTTGCAGTCCTTGGATGTTGGCAAAAGATGGATATATTGTAAATATGTGAAATATTGTTAGATAGGGCCTTCAGTTTATAATGTTTACACATATAATTTCATATCATACACAGGAAATGGACAGATAACAGCAGTAATACAGATAATATAATCATTTCCATACTGCAATGAGCAGCATGTTTGCATGATGGTTAGCAAAATGCAAACACATGTGAGATAGACGTTTGCTTGTAAATATGCAGTGAGCAAACGAAAGCCACATTGCTAAAGCCTGACAGTTAGTGTTGAGTCTATGAAATACACCTGATGCTTAACTGACTCTGTGGCAGCAAGTGTTAATGCATTGATACATTCCTTTTTTGGCCCAGATGGTACTGGGTTCAAATATAGGTGTATCTAATCTTTAAAATACTTTTCATTTCAGACTGATAATGCAATGACATGAATTGTTTATACCAGATGTGTTTCTGCATTTTGCCACCGCTAACCATTGCTGTGCACTGTTGCTGGATCCACACCTCCTCACAAACATGCAGCCCAAAAAGTGAAGGGCTCCATTGCTTTTTCTGATACATATGTGTGCTGAGTGTGATTCTATTTTTTGACCAGATTAAAGGTGTTAAAATGAGTTAGATAGGAAAGTAGTGAAATGGAGAGCAAGCAGAGGGAAGAACAAAGTCTGACAGTTAGTATTGAGTGTCTGGAATACACCTTCTATTTAACTGACTCTATGGCAGCATGTGTTAATGCAATGATACATTCCTTTTTGGGGCAAGATGGTACTGGGTTCCAATACAGCTGTATGCAAAGTAATTTTGCATTACCGTTGCTGCTTGTTGGTGTGTGATGCACACCACTGCACAATAATGCATTAAGGAAAAGAAATGGGGAAGATTGCACAGTGGTGAAATGGGGAGCAAGCAGGGGGAAGAACAAAGGGAAAGCAGGGCAGGAATGTGCAGGAGGGAGGTAAGAAAGAACCATAGCTGTCCATTTCTTTAACAATGTAAAATGAACATATCTGACAAATGTTATCTGAATTTGGACTATCACCTCCAGAGAGAAGAATGACCACAACACAATCATGTTGTATACCCAATTGGACTGAATCAAGTGTGTCGAGAAGACATGAGTGTGAAATTGAGAGCTATGTATGGGACAATTATTTTTCCTTTTTTTGTGGTACAGGTGCCCTTTTTTTGAGAGAGAGAGAGAGAGAGAGAGAGAGAGAGAGAGAGGAGGAATTTTGGGGAAGGGACATAAGAATGTCTGGGTGATGTAAGTTGGGTAGGTGAGGAAGCAATTGTAGACAGACAAGACAAACAAGACAAGAGGCAGGGACAGTGATGGACACAAAAGGTTGGGGGACACAATGATTGGTGAGAGTGGGGGCATCACGAACCCATGGTAATCAAATTGGTTGGCAGTGAGAATCGAGTTCTCAGCCACAGACTGTCATCACTGTCAACTCACTCCACCAGTGGCTGGAGTGCCTGATGTCTGCATCCCCTCCTCCTGGTATTATGTAAAATGAGATACAGCAGCCTTTCCAGCCAGCATAGGCATGCACCAACAGTGAACCGCACAACCTTACACACCATCCCTGGTAATTCAGCATGGGTTATAAAATGACCACCTCCACCACTGCTACTGGTGGGTAGCACTGGATGAGCCTCGAGGCAGGAATACCTGAGGGGGCAAGTAGTGCAGGGGCAGCAGATGCGGTGCTGCCAGGGTGGATCCCAGGCATGCTAGGCAATAGTGTTGGGATCCCACCTGGAAGTAGTGCAGGGGCAGCAGATTTGCTGCTGCCAGGTTGGATCCCAGACATGCTGGGCAATGGTGCTGGAGCCAGTGAAGAGGTGCAGGTGGATCCTGTGGAGCAGGCCTACTGCACTGTGCTGTGGAGCATTTAGAGATGTGGTACACATGGATGACATGGACACAATTTGACGACACATAATAAAAAAATAAATAAAATAAAATAAAATAAAAATAAAAAAAAACAGATGATAAGGGATGGGGTGAGAAAAAAAGAGATAACATTAGTACCTTTATATGTGACATACAATGAATTGATACAATTAATTTACTCTATTATCATAACTTTTAGTTTTAAGACTAACAACTCCTAACAGATAACTTTTACTTATAAGACTACCAGCTCCTAACAGATGTACACTATACTATAGATTGCAGCAACTATTTATTTATTCATTTATTTTTCATTTGTTGACAGGGTTAATCTGAGTGGGCAGCAGCCCTTTTTCAGTGGAGACCTAAGGAGAAAAGCTCCAAAAAGTACAAATGGCAAAAGTAATCACATGCCAGGGTTATAATTAAAATTACAATAAGTACAATATGTATGAGATGTATGTTGAAACAACATGCTAGAAAATGGTTATTAAACTGAAAATATAATAAAGCATGAAGTTTCATACAATAGTAAGAAGAATGCAGAAAATATAGATAAGTCTGTAAAACAGAAAGTAATAAAAATATATACAGGAGATAAGCCAAGGGCAATTGCCAATTTCCAAGATTACAGCTGTGGAAGTTGTAGGAACTATTGACTATTAGTAGAATTTATTAAAAGCAGAGGCAGAGAGAGGTGTGAGAAAAGGTTGCTGCAATAGTATTATAGGAGGGGAAGTTGATTAAGTTGGGTCATAGCATAAGCATGTCCATGATATACGTAGTTTCCTTTAGTGTTATTTTGAAAGAGTTGGGGATAGAGATCTGTCACATACTTACTCATCAATATATGTATATATTGCACATATAAGTCTCCAGTTATACAGCTTGCAGTTTACAGCAGGGCATGTGTGCCACTGGTATAGAGCTTTTACAATAATAAAGTCCAAGCAGAATCAAGCAGCAGAGGCAACCATGTATCATCAGAAATGCCAAAAAGTCACTTTTAGAATAGGTTAAGTCTTTTATTGTGCACACTGGTAAGCGCTTTCACTACTCGCTTCATCAAAGCACTTACCGATGAAGCGAATAGTGAAAGCGCTTACCAGTGGGCACAATAAAAGATGTAACCTATTCTAAAAGTGACTTTTTGACATTTCTGATGATACATGGTTGCCTCTGCTGCTTGATTCTGCTTGGACTTTATTATAATTCCTCTACTAGCAGTGAGGCATTTATCCTGTGGAGTGTTTTGTGTTTCATTTTTCAGCTTTTACAGTAACTTTAAATTATACATAATTGAAGGATTAACAGTATTGTATAGTTGGGAAGTCTGGTCTTTGAACCCACAACCTCCGACTAATGTCTTGGTTTGTGCTACAGACTAATGAATGCATACTTGCTTTTACAGTTGAGATATGCATGCTGACTTTGATATTGTAATATTGTACTCTTGGTTTGTGCTATAGCCTACTGCATGCATACTTGCTTTTACAGTTGAGATGTGCATGCTCAATTTGATGCAACGCTATAAAATACCAAAAAAGCTACTTTTAACTTTTAAAGCTAAAATTGTACTATTGTTCTACTGCATACATACCACATGCTTCTCTCATCTTCACCAGTCTGGCCCCATGGGTTCATGCATTGACCTCATGGCCCCTGACAGCTGTGGAAAAAACAGAGAAGAAGAGACTACCATTATGAATACCAGTCTTGCCTATACTCAGCTTTTAAGTCTTACAAGTACTGTCTATAGTTGATTCTTACACAAGTGTGCGATGTTCACAGTCCAAAATTCTCTGATTCTATGGTCAAGGGTATCCCTCTGCCTACATTCTTCATCAGTGGAGGGAATACCAGTGGCACCGGTTACAGCCTGGGTTAAACTATCCCAAGCTTCTGACTTGTACTGGGAGCAAAAATAGTCACCCTGCAAAAGTCTGGCACTGTGGTTCTTCACTAGGAGTCCAGTACAAGTCTTGGACTCCTGGACACCCCATCTCTGTGCCCTAAACCTGATACCTTCCCCACAAATGCCTGCCATGTCTGTCACAGATGTGGAGCAATGGAGAATGATGTTTTCCCACTAATTCCAGTCATCTCCTTTACTGGGAGTGCACACACTGTTTGAAAATACTGCAATCCACTTACCAATGTGCAAATGTAGTGCTGGGCAGTGCACACCTCCAACCACTGTGTTTGCACGATGGTAAGTAGAGTGCAGCAGTAGCAAGCAAAGCAAATTCAAGGTTACTGTATGTACAGGCAGTTGTGTATGTGTATTAGACAAATGTAAAGGCCATGGCAGTCCAGATAGCAGAAATATACTTACAGGCATATAGTATACAATATACCCACAGTCATACATTTGAGAATAAATGTGATAATATATAGATAAATGAATACATAACTGACACAATACTAGTGTCTCAGCTCTTGTACATTTAATTAATATCAGCTTCACTATGTCAAGTGTTATATGTGAAAATGACTACAATAGGAAGTGGAACAACAGTAAAAGTGTATGGAATATACTGTATTCGAACCCAAGACCATGTGTATGGCACTCCCTCACTTAACCTCTTGCCACAAGAAGGTTGTTCATTGCAATAAGTTGCAATGTCCCAACAGTAAAACAAAGGTTTCACACCCTGTACCATCGAGGACCATCTGTACTCCAGCCATATGCTTACACCTGCTGCCACAGGAATAGTTACATGACATTCCATATTTTACTAATCATTTTTAAGGTCTCACTGTTAATCGACACTCAAACTCGGTTAGCATATTTGTATGATGCTGCCTAATAGTATTAATTGAATGCATCTGGTTTCTATCTGGGTCCTGTCTGGCCAGTTATCCAGGTTGTGTTATGCAGCACATCATGCAAACAGTACCCCCAACCCCCCCCAAAAAAAAGGTGAAGCACTTGAAATGAGGAAAAACAATCTATGACATATACTCTAAAAAATGTTAGTACGCATGAGATATTTCTACATAGGTCTGGATTAGAACTCTCACTCCAATGTAATTTCAGAACACAAGATGGGTGCCTTATCCCTCTTTGCCACACAAACAACTTTGCAGCAAAGAACTTAAATCAATATGCACACAACCAACTGCAACAGCATCTACACTGATATCAAGCCATACAATTGTTACTTGTACATGTATTAGTTTTGGATGTAGCGCATCTAGTAATCACACAACCTGCCATGATTATTGCTTGCAAATATACAGCTCTGCTTACATTTCTGTGTTTGTTGGCCATTCATCATTTATCTGAGCAGTAATCTGAGACATGCAGTATGTAAGTCATTCTATATCATTGGCCTTAAAATGCGTGAGGATATTAAGTGGAAATAATATCATATGCAGTATCAACAAATGAAGAGCAGATTGGATGTTAAGGAATACAACCTCTGAATTGTGTGCTGCTTACTTACATTTCCAACCTTACATCTAACATTTTGCAGATCTAAGCTGACACATGCAGTGGAAGTAAGGCAGCCTGCAGTGCTGTTGTGTTTTCCTTCTCCCAACCACTAATCATTCACATGTGCAATCCATTAAATACAAACACTGATCACTATGTTTACATCTCCTACATGGATCCAAGTTCTTGGGATTCAACAATTCTACTGAGTTCACACCTCATTTGCTTATTCACCATGCTAACAGCCCTGAATCTACACCATAAAATAAGGCAACTGTGTAGCTAGGAAAACTGAAGGTGTTGGAAGTTGTATATATTTGGAAGACTGTAAAAACCCTTTTTCTTCTGGATATATCTGCACAGAGGAGTACTGAACTTCAGAAGGTATGCTTCCATTTTGTCACCTACATACTGCATATGCTGGAATGTATTTATGAAAAAGCTGAAGCAAAAGCTTTTACAGTTTTATCTGTATGCATTAGTTAGACATGTACTGATGGCATGGGCATATTTCTCAAGCCATTTCAGAGGTATGCATAATTGCAGATACATGAAAATGGAATGCTGTATGATAAATATGTACAAATGTTTCAGAAACAGGTCATTCGGTAGCACTTTTAGCATTTCAAAGATGGTTTGTTGGCAAAATGGGTCATTTGCCTGTTGTTTTAGGTGGAGGAGCGAAATTGAGTTACTGCTGTGGCAGAAACAAGGATGGACTGTTATTTTGGTGGGGATCGAAAGTGAGTTACTGTTATAGCACAAACAAGGATGGACTGTTGTTTTGGGGGAGCAAAACTGAGTTACTGTTATGGCAAAAATAAGGATGATCTGTTATTTTGGGGAGGGAGCAAAGGTGATTTATAGGTTCATAGGTTCATAGGTTCATACTAGGCTATCTGCCCTAGGGCATTTATAAGCCTAGCCAGAGTGTGTTTGGCTTTCACCACCCACTTTAAATGAATTTTGCTATGCCCTTTTTCGAGGTTGGTATACTGTGCCTCTGTCTAACAGTGACACAGAAGTGATACCAGGGGTAAACCTACAATCTCCCATCCACTCATCAAGATTCCTCTTGAAGAGAGTCAATGAGGGACTCTGCCTAACCTGGACTGGGATTTTATTCCAGAGTGAAGGGAGCCTCTGGGTTATGAATCTGTCCCTCCAGCATGTCCTATTTATTTCAGTGCTGAGGTTCAAGTCTCTCGAGCGCGTAGCTCGATGGGATTTGGATTTTCTGATGTGCAGCATGTCCATTAATTCCGGGTTGGACATGGCTTTATACGTCAGGCACAGATCGCCTCTGAGCAGGTGGTATGCCACTGAGTAGAGCTGGAGTTTCTTTAACCGGGCAGCATATGGCATCTGTTTGAGCCCTTTGATCCTGTTAGTGAGGTACTTTTGGGGTCCTTCCAGTTGCTGCAGGTGCCTGGTAAGGTACATCCCAAAAGGGGCATTGTACTCAATCATGGGCCTGAGGAGGGATGAGTAAAGAGGCACAATGACCTCCCCTGATCTAGATGTGAATCCCTTCATGATTAGGTGGGCTATATAAAATGTTTTTCTAACCACTTTGGCCACGTGGTTGTCAAATGAGAGATTGCTATCAACTTGGGTCCCCAGGTCCCTAATTACTTTTTCTGTACTTAATGGATTACCACCTATGTGGTAATTTGTGGTAATTTGTTTTTGCCAAAGGGGATGACTATACACTTTTTGGTGTTTAGCTTGAGGCCATGGCTCTGGCTCCAGTTGTCTGTTTCTATGAGGCCCTTATGGAGGATGCTTGTGTCAGCTGGTGAGTCGATTATGGCACCCAGTTTGCAGTCATCTGCAAACTTGGTCAGCCACAGTCATTCCGTGTTGGCCTGTACCTCAGAGAAATATATACCGAACAAGAGAGGTCCCAGGACTGAGCCTTGTGGGATGCCACTTGTAACTGGTTTGGAGTCTGACATGGCTCCAGCAATTCTAACCATGTGGGTTCTTTCCTTGAGCCAGTTTGCAACCCATCTAGGGACATAGGGGTTTATATTTAAGCTGGTGAGCTTATCTATAATGCCCGAGTGGGGTATTGTATCGAAGGCTTTTGTGAGGTCCAGGTAGGCTGTGTGGACCACCTTCCCCTCGTCAATGGCCTTGGTGACTGTTTCAAAGAAATCGACCAGGTTTAAGAGGCAGGATCTGCCCTTAACAAAGCTGAACTGGGTAGGATCCAGTGTCTGTAGGTCCCCAATATCTTTATTTATGAGGTCCATGATGATCCTTTCATAGCTTAGCAGACCAAGCTAGTCAGGCTTATGGGGCGATAGTTTCCAGGATCCGTTGAGGCACTACCTTTGTGGAGAGGGACCACTGTTGCTGTACGCCACTCTTTGGGTACATATCCTGTAGTAAGGCTGAGATTGAACAGTAGTTTTATGTTTGGGTTTAGCTCTTCTTGGAGTTCATGTAGGACGCAGCCCGGGACACCGTCTGGTCCCATTGATGCTGTGTTTTTTGCTTTGGAGAGGGCGGCTCTTACCTGAGCATCTGAGATGTCAGGGGGGCAGCACTCTGCTGGGATAGATATTTGCCCTTTTGGTGGGGAGAAGTTTGCGCTGAACCTGTCAGCTAGGATGTTGGCAATGTCTGTGGGTTCGGTGTATTTTTTGTCATTTTGGACTAATTCTGAGCATATATGGGAATTCCCACCCAGGTTCCTAACATAACTAAAGAAAGCCTTGTGATTGTCCTTAGTGTCCTGTGCAATTTTTCTCTCGAAGCTGGCCTTAGATGATTTTATGAGTGCCCGTAGTTTTTTGCTAATACTGATCAGAGATGCCTTCCCTTTTTGGGATTTTGCTCTATCATGTAGTAGCTTCCTCCTTCTATTGTATAGTTTGTTTATGGCTGGGGTCCACCAGACAGGACGTCTGCCTTTGGAGGATTGGGTCTTGGTTTTATTTGGGATTGCATGATCCATGCATTCCTGAAGGTGTTCATAGAATGCATTTATAAAGGATTCTGTGGTCTGGGCCATATTTTCCACAGGCCCGGGGGCTCTGAAGGATTCCACCTCGGTTTTGAGGAGTGTGAAATTTGCTTTAGAGAAGTTTTTCACTGTGGTTTTCTTGGCAGGCGGTGGGTTCGGGATGTGAATATCCAGTGAGATTAGTTTATGGTCTGATCTTACCAGTGAGGGATACACTTCTGGTCTGGAGTATAGAGTCCCCATGTTGGTAATGATCAGGTCCAGTATGTTTTCCCCTCTTGTGGGAGTGGTAACAAGTTGTTCCATAGCATTTGAGTTTACAAATTCTAGGAACCTTTGGGCTACGGTGTTGGAGCTAGAGTAATGCTCCCAGTCTATGTTTGGGTAGTTGAAGTCACCCAATATAATGGTGTTTGGAGAGACCTTCATATTTTCCAGTGTTCTCAGGAAGGCCAAGTGGGGTTCCTGGGTTTGGGAGGGTGGTCTGTAGCAGGCTATAAACTGGAAGGCAGTTTTATCCACTGTTAGTTGCACATGGATAGTCTCTGATGCTTCGTGCTGTGCCACCAACCTGGAGGTGTGGGTATCTTTGACGAATATTGATACTCCCCCTCATTTTGTGGTTCGGTCCAAGTTTTGGGGCCGAAAAGCATGGTATGAGGTATAACCAGGTAGTGCTGGGGTGCTCTCGGGAGCCTTGAACCAGGTTTCTGTTACTGCACAGATATCAATTTTCTCCATGCTAAGGAGAGTTTTGAGTGTGTGCATCTTGAGGTTTAGACTTGTGGCGTTGAGTAGCATTACTCTTAGTTTCTTATCCCTTGTGATACCTATGGAGGTGGGTTTGTCTTTTGAGCCTTGCCTAAAAAGGCACTATGGGGGTAGCAAGAGCCTTTGCCAATATCCGAAAGCCCAGGGGTAACAGGTGCAAGCCGTCCCTAGTGAAGCATCGTGGCTTGTCGAGCATGTCATCCCAGGCTGACAGGCATTGGATCCCCTTTGAATGACACCAATACTTAAGCAAATTGTTGAAATTGATCATCTTGTCTTCATATTGTGGCATCATTCTTGGTGAGGGTAAGATGCTACTCAAGGTCAGGGTCATACCGGCCTGGGCTACATGCTCAGAGAGCTCCTCTATGTCTCTTTTCATGTAGTCCAGGGAGGTACGTCTCAGGTCATTCACACCAGCATGGACAATGACTTGAGTCATATTTGTACTTGCCTTGAAGTGACCTGAGTGCTTGTGTTATGTGGCGGATCCTAGCACCTGACAGGCAGCTCTCCATGACCTTCTCCTTGTTCAGCCTGGTGAGCGGGATGTCAATGTGCCTGACGATAGAGTCACCTATTACAAGTGTATCAGGTGTGTTGTTTAGCCTTAAGGGTTGTGACTGTTCAGCACACTGGCTTTGTGAGCTATGTGTTGCACGTGTTTTGTTTTGGGGTAGCGGTTGCTTGGGTGTCTGCTTTGGAGGTCTCTGCTGCTTAGGCAGATTTTTATTTAGAGCCTCTGGGTATGTTTTTGTGTGTTTATGTGTTTAGTTTGCTGTCGTGGTAGGTCTATGTGAGACTGGAATTGTAGTGAGTGTGGTTTCCTTCTCCTCCTGACTGGTTACGCCAGTACTGAGTTGAGAGAGCTTAGCCTCCAGTTTGGCTATATGGTTGCATCTCTCACATGTGTTGGAATTTTTTGGGAGGAGGAGATGGTTGTCTGTGTTTACTGTTATAGCATAAGCAAGGCTGGATAGTTCTTCTGGGGAAGGGAGCAAAAGTAAGTTACTGTTATGGCACAAACAAGGATATGTTGATCTTGTTACTCTCCTTGTTTTGCATCCTGCCTGTTGTTAGAATTTCACATCAGTAGACTGTTTTATGTTTCACTAGTGGGTAATACTGAGTGGCTACCTTTTCTGTTTTATCTGGAAACAGTTATTTTGTTGGTATGCGATACTTACATGTATTATCCGTCTGTTGTCTTTTAGGACACCTACAAGTATGCCACCCAGGTGTGTCAATTCACAGAGACCCCCCTTCACTGATGTGAGAACCAAGTGATTGTAGATAGCTTTAGGCAACACGGTGCTTTCTGCTGGAAAGGGGATGGAGAGATATAGCACATAGAATGTGAATATGGTGGAAGATTGTGGATGATGTCAATGCCATGGGTGGCTATGGCACGACATATAAGCAGGTGTACTACAGGGCCACTGACATGATCACATCTACCTGGAGGAGAGCAGCTGCAGTGGGCTGTGACCAGATGGTTACCAGGAGAGGACCTGCTAGGCACCACTAGTAACCTCCGATGAAGAGTTGCTGGCCAATATGAGAGTTCCAGACAACTCCAAGGATAGTGCAGTACAGAATGTCTTGGATGTCGGCACAACAGTTTCTGAGACAGGAAGCACATCCCAGGAAGAGCTTCCAGGTGGGTTTTGCTATATGAACAGTTGAATACTGCTGCATTGTAAAACAATTGAAATCAACACATTAATTCTGTATCACATGTCTTTTTTGGAGGGTGAATTGAAGATTACTACAGTTATAAGCTTAGGTTAGAGTTGTCAGCCACATTCTTGTTGAAATTATAGTTAATGGACATATAAAGAGGTAAATGTATTACCCTCCCGTGTTACTGTTAAATGTGCTGATGTTACCCTTACCCCTTGCTTAATTTCTTCCAGGACTATCTGCACTGCAGGTGAGTATCTTATATGTAAATGGTAAGGCAAACATTTTTATACCAGTACTGCTAAGCAATTTAAAGAAATATCATAGAGTGTGATATTGATCTCAAGCCTGTTGTGTGTATTGCTGTATTGTCTGTAACAGTGGCAGCACTGTTAGTTTGTTAGCGTATATATTGCACTGTAGTAGTGCAGGTATTAATTTATTCCTGTGTTTCTTGATTTTTATCACAGGTGATCATGACAGTGGGAGTGTGAGTCTTGTACCATCTGATGTCAGTGTATCAGCATACTCTGATGATGATGGCAGCCAGAGTGAGACACAGTTGGGCGGTGCACAGGTTGAATCTGACACTGAGGTTGACATACAGCCATCCCCTGCATTTCCATTGGACATGGCCAGTAGGCTTATGCTTACCCAGTCCAGTGATCCCACAAGTATTGGACAGGTGGAGGGCGAGGACAATGATCAGGGAAGTGTGGCTATTGTGGCTTGAGTGCCTGTTGAGTCTGGCCATAGCCAAAGTGTGGGTGAGGTGCCATGCAGGAGGATTGATAGGGGTGCTTGGAGGGGGCCTGCTGTCCCTTCTTCACCTGTTGCAGTTGTATCTTTTCCTACCATTCAATGTATGTTTATGGCCATCATGGAGGCACAGGCACATTCCCATAGGTGCTCCAGATGAATGCTCAGGATTGCGCATGTGGCACAGTCTGACATGTGTGACTGCCTCCACCTTGTTGCAGATTCACTGGATTGGATGAATGACACATTAGAATGAGGGGTGTCTATGATAGGCCAAGGGATTTCTGTCATGCAAGAAACAGTGTCTGCCATGGAATGTCTGCTGGGAGTGGAACTGCATCCTCATGGGCATAGGTCAGCCACATAATCTGCTGTCAGCCACTGTGGCCATACTCGATCACACTCTCTTAGTGGCAGTACTTTCACTGCTCCATCAGTGAGTGTGCTGTCATACCCAGATGTGGCAGGCCATGGGGTCATGTTCCTGGACATCCCCGTGAAGGGAGCTCATCCAGCAGACATCAGTCATGTTCAGATTGCAGCACTGCATCTGACCTAGGGCATGGAGGTGCCAGTGCAACTCCTGGCAGAGACAGTTCTCATGGTCAGGGATGACAATGATAAACTACCACCTCTACCATACATGGCTCACACCTGCCCATCATACCAAAATGTAGAGCCAGCAGAGAGTTTGGATGTGCTCATGCAGACAATCACACACTAATTTCACCTAGAGGACCCCTACAGGCACACACAACAGTTACTCATTTTTTCTTACTGACCATTTGTTGGTTTATCCATGTCTGCCTTCTTCTTTTTTACTTACATACAGGCACTGACCTTTTGTATCAGCCTAGGCTTCCTGCCCCCCCCCCCCGCACCCCCCCACACACACACACACACTCACACACACACATACAGCACCCTGTGCAAGTGATGATAACTGTGCCATATCCCTGTTTTCTATCTTTTGGATTCAGGGATACAAAATCTTTGTGTCTGATGCTCAGGGTGTATAGCTAACTCAGTGCTTAGTATATCTGCATTTGTGATGTTCAACTGGTAATTGTACCTTTGACTTATATTGGCCTTGGAAAGTTAGACAGTTGATAGCATCAAGATTTCCCAACTTTATAGTGAATGATCTTATGAGGGTTGTGACATCAGAAACTGCAATGTGTATCATTACTTTCCTATTCTCTCTTTAATCATTTTCCAATACAAATATATGGTGCTAAACTGAGGGCATGTAGTGATCATCAGTACTTTTGAGAGGTATGACTTTGTGAATCTTTGTTACCTGAGGCCTACTACTTAGTAATGGACACATAAGTCAAATAATTCTTTGCTGTCGGATGTTAAGGTAGGTTCTGTACAGATTTCCCACTTTTTACTAGCTTACCAAACCAAGTAATGAAATACAAGGATATGCCACACAGTCATATTATTAAACAATATACTCCAGGTTCAAGACTTACCATGTAAATACAGCAGTTGACACCGTTTTAGTTCAGGGCTGACTCTGTCTGATGCAAGCAGTACACAGCCAGTGCATGGGGAGGTAAAGGTTGTGTGAGTTACCTGGCATCAATGTTAGTATATGTATGTGAGTAAGAGGAAGGTTTTAGGCCCATAGCTGGTGAATGAGTGTGCAATGTATTGTCTCTTAGCCAGTGAAAGGGCATATTCAGCATGCCTATATCTGCCTACAACCGCAACAGCTGGTGGCTCCCCCTGTGACTCCTCATCTGCCTGTGGCTGTGTTGACCTTGGCATTGGTGGTGCGATGTGTGCCCTGTCTCCTTGCTGTTCCCGCTAAAGCTATT